>NW_024081271.1:688802-768802 GCF_003009895.1 Hyaena hyaena | reverse complement strand
GGTCCTGTTTCCCGCCCTGGTGAAATGGAGCTCACTTGATCCAGTGATCAAAGAGTTCTGCCGTTCGGTGCTTCTGACCTTCCTGCCACTGTTTTGTCATCTTGAATGCCAACTGACGAATCACATGTTCATTCATTCATGAAACTGGGGTCATCATACTGGGGAAGCTAGGAGCACAGCAGTAAGGAAGAAAGGGAAGTTACCTGCCCTCGTGAAGTATATGTATCAGGACATATACTTTCAGGGGAGCTAGGCATCAAAAAGTAGTCAATTATGTATGTGCTTAGTGCCATGAAGGAAGAAAGCTCCAAGTGCTGTTAGATCATCTAACAGGAAGAGCTAATCTAGTCTCAGTGTTCCCTAAGGAAATGAACTTTTAGCTGAGATCCAAGAGAAAGGTAGCATCTAGCCAGGCAAAGTTGGGAGTGGGGGCCATCTTGTTTTTCCATTTATTAAAAAAGAGGGAAGGGAGGGAAGAAACAAAATTACTTATTTTATGGGCTTTGCTCATTAGATAAATATCAGATTTACACAGGGATAGGAGAAATAGTATCTATCAAAGCACTTCCATGAAATTTAACTTTGACTTTTCTTAAATTACCTTAAATCTGAATCTTCAACACATTCCATCCATAATCTTGAGTCTGTAGTATTCGACCACAGAATTTCTTTGTATTGGCCGTTCGTTTTGCCTACTAAGTGGATATCTGCATAGATAATTGAAAGTATCAAAATAATTTAGCGGTACTTCTGGCTCCGACTGTCTTTATATTTCATAACATGTTTAATCATGAAATGTAAAAAATAAGATGTATATAATCACGTGGTCTCATAGTGATTCATGGCTTGGTCCTGTATAAGACTTAGATTTCTTATCACAAAGGTGTTCTACCTCTTCCGTGTGCAAATTGTCAAAACCTGAAGATTCCATTATAACTGCATCCCCTCTTTACTAAATGTCTCCCAGAACAAGTGAGAAAATGTCTTTGTGGTCTTTGAACCCTATGGCCTAACAGAGCAGGACTCATTGTCACTTAACCATTTGCTCACATATTAGCAGCAATTCTCTAGGACCCAAAAATTTTAACATGGCCCTTTTCTTAAAATTATAATTGTCAAATTACCATTTTAGCATTTTCATGGCAGTCATTAGACTCTGTGGATGCAGGGACTCAAACGTGTGGGGCTCATCACACTGTAGTTATACTTTCTTTGTACGTACTTCCCACGTTGGAATTGTTATTGTCCCAGTGCATACACAGTGATAGCAATAAGGAGACAGCTGTCCTGCAGCTATCCTTATAGTAATGGTGTTTAATACCCAAAAAAAACATGTGCTGTTGACCAAAATGATGTAGAAGTTTGGTGTATCATTTTCTCATGGAAGCAGTGTCTGTGTCCTTATGTATGTATCCCCACTATGTGGTGGAAATGACTACCTACTAACTTAGTGAACAGGACAGTTTAAGTTCCTATAGAGTATCAATCCTTCTAAAATGCATGAAATGGAGTGACAGAATAAGAACATTCGTTTCTTCAATTTAATTCATTATATTGTCTCAATTCCTATATTATTCTGGATAAATGGTGAAGGGATGCCTGTATCTGGTCATGAAAATAAGACTTCCTTAGTAATATTTTTGACCAGCACCTTTGAAGTATATGTATTTGGGTCACTGTCACTCTTTCATACACTAGACTGCCTTCGATTTCTTACCGCGTTTTCCTTATAGCAAACAAAAAGTCAAGATCTGGTTGTTCGTCATTCTCCTGAATGACCAAGTCTTCATTCTTTGCTGAACTACTATCACATTAGCACCCATTGTTTCACCTTGCGCCAATTTAATTTTAAATGCATGAGACAACTCCTATTTACACTGAACATATCACCCTCTGACTCAGCCCCACATTGTTATTTCACAGGGTCAAGGATACCGCGGACTTGTGGTTTAAATGGTAGCCAGACTTGGCAGCATTCAGAGGTGGGCTGAGTCCTGAATCATAAAGTCTCACCTTTCCATATTAGGTCCCATCTTCATGTCCCAGTGTATAGTTGACTTCAGCCATCACTGCTTTTTCCTTCCATTAACTTTTTTTTTTTAAGTTCTAAAACTCATGTACCCAGATAAACATCTCTCAACCTATAGATACATATTCACTCAAATGACAGTCCCCATAGTACAACATTTTGCTAACTCCTCTTTTCAAATTACCTTCAAAGATAATTTTCTAGTGGGGCACCTGGGTGGCTCAGTCGGTTAAGCATCCAACCTTGGCTCAGTTCATGATTTCACAGTTTGGTTTGCAGGTTCAAGCCCCGCATCAGGCTCCATGCTGACAATGCGGAGCCGCGAGCCTGCTCCAGATTCTATGTCTCCCTCTCTCTCTGTCCCTCCCCCATTCACACTCTGTCTCTCTCTCTCAAAAACTAAATAAATAAATATTTTTTAAAAATTTAAATAATTTCCCAGCTACAGAAGCAAGATGGGTTCATTAACTTACAGCCACTAAAGACCGTTCCTTCATGGTAACCTACGTAACCTCCCCTGCCACCTTTTCCCCTTCTGGCCCTCTTACCTGTATTTTGCCCCCAGCTTATGAATAAGGGTTCAAAGTCTGAGAAGAGAAAGGTAGGGAACAGACTGAGACTAGACTAGCAGCCAGCTGCCTATGGGACCCCTCCACCGAACCCACCAGGAAGCAAGCTCTGTGAGATAAATTGATCTGAGGGTCCCTGCCAACTACAAGAAAGAACACATGAAATCATGGGTGGGGCCAGTTCTGTGTGTGAATGTAAATCATCAGATTTTAAGTTACTAAACTAAATTTTAGGTCCTTTGAAAACTTAGCTCCAAAGAGTATTGCGTACACAAAAAAGGTATATACACTCTTCCAGCTGAGTGGCTTTTAGGGGGAAAAAAACTTCTACAGGTACCATTTTACAGCTCCAACTGATTTCGTGTTTTAAAACATTTTTTGGTGAAAACATCTTTCATAATACTAAACTCCTAGAAAGGAAGGCTTCATGGAAATCTAGTAAAAAGTGAAAAATCATCTTTGAAGACACAAATGGATAGAATCCAAGTGAGCATAAATCCTAGACTCTGTGCGTGGTGATTAGGGGCTATGGTTAGGCTGATGGGGAAAGAAAGTGATTCTGTTCCCTGGATTGGCACAGATTAGAGTATGTCCCAGTGCTTGTGTGAGAAGCAAGGCCTTTAGATCCCCCCTCTGTGGGGAGAAGGAAAGACATTTATCCCCGCTTTCTTTCTGTGTGGTCATTTGACCAGACCACCCTCATTTAGCCTCCCAGTCCATCCTCGTATGTTAAACCCTCCAGAATCTCAATTGCCATTGCTGTTTGCTCTGAATGTACTTGGATTTGTCGACACTGCACTGGTGTTGCTATGCCCCGTAGGAGCATGGTATGGCCTGGTGCTGCCACCAGATTTCTAGCTGAACAGCAGGTAACTGTGAGTGCCCTGGCCTGGTCGTCTCGCCTCTGCTCGGAAACTCAGGGAAACTTGCAGGAAAAGAACCCAAGGTTCCCAAGAAGTTAAAATTGGGCACAGGAGGGGGAGGTGCATTATACAAGTAATAACTCATATTTGAGGTCATTCCAACCAAGGATGTCCTTGCTTGGTTTCCACCCCCAGCGACCTATAGGTTAATGTATTCATTGAAATGACAATCCCACTGTACAAAACATTTTGCTTATCCCAAGGGAGTACCCAGAACTGCTAGGACTATCTCTTTCCAGATACCTCCTGTCCTAGCTGTAGTGGACAGTTAACACCTGTACAAAACAAACCTACAGTCTCAATTACCCATGTACGGTTGTTTAACAGAAACATGGTGCTTCGAGCAATTGGCCAGATGTTCTCACCTCAGAAGGATGGTTTCAACCTGCCAGCTAACAGAAGAACTAGCTCAAGAGAAAATGACATTGAAAAACCAGTGTAGTTATGCCGTGGAGGGTTCTACAGGGCTGGAAACCATTCATAATCTGATTTAATATGTCTGGGAGGCCAATGGTATGGTACTATAGCAAATGTATAAAAGATGCCATTCCTATCTCAGGCAACAAGACGGTCTTATAGACACTGTTATCGTTATTATAGATCACGGCCAAAGGATTGTTTTATAAACTCCACTGAAAGTTGGTTAGTGCATAAGATATACTTGGAACCCTATTTTGTTCTGGTCCTTTTGTAAGGAAAGCTTCATGAGGTGGAAGAACAAAGCTGAATTTTAATAATTCTCTGGTAAGCAGTAAGAAGAAAGATGGGGGAAACCTACTGATGTTAGTGATTATGAGCTATGAAGAAAGGCCAAAAGGTGAAGGCAGAGGGACAGAATTTGGAAGAAAACAAAACGAATCAGAAGAGTCAAAGAAACAGACTGTGAGCAACAAAGGAAATGACAAATAGGGCATAGGGGACGGTAATAGAAATGTTGAGATATTCAAGGTGGATGACAACAGAGAGAGAAATCAAGTTTGGGTGCGCTGATTGTAGTGTGGAAGGCAGGAGGAGCCAGGGGACAGGATTTTGAAGAATAAATTCTCTGACAAGGCTCAGGCCACCCAGTGTGTGGCTTTTTCAGACTTTAATGCAGAGACAAATACCATGAGATTCTTATTTAAAATGCAGATTCCTTGACTCCATCCCAAGACAGTCTGGTTTAGTTCTACAAATGGAACAGGGAAATGTTCTTAAGAAGTCCAGACGACTTTGCAGCTCAGTTAAGTGTCCGACTCTTGATTTCGGCTCAGGTTATGAAATCAGGGTTCATGAGTTCGAGCCCCGTTATCTGGCTCTGCACTGACAGTGCGGAGCTTGCTTGGGATTCTCTCTCACTCCCTCTCCTCTGCTCATGCTCTCTCTCTCAAAATAAATAGACATTTTTTAAATTAAAAAAAAGACCAGGTGATTTTGCATTTTTTACAGACATAGGTGATCTGCAGACCTCACTTTGAGAGAATGCTGCAAACAAAGCAAAGAAAATCTTACAGATTTTCACAGCAGCCACTTATCATAAGAGCACAGAGGTGCTTGCTTGTAGGTAAGGAATACACCACATTAACTAGGCTGGGAAACAAAGAAGACGGACAGAAAATTCTGGCCGCAGAGCTTGAGCTGCCACAGACACGGCAGAGCAGGAGGAGCATGTCTCCTTGAGTTTGTTTCCCGGATGTAGATCAGCCTTTGCCCTTTGCAGCTTGAGATGCCCCTCACCCCAATTGGGACCAATAAAAAAAAAAAAAAAAAAAAAACCCGCAAAGAAGCCTCTGAAAATAATTAAGCATGATAATTCTGGATTATCTTTAATTAGAGGGAGGCTCCAGTGCACTCAGCGCTTTGGAGGGTCAGCTGGCATTTGTTGCAAGTGATCTGTCCCTGTTCCACGTGCACAGTATTCATCGCTTTCACCTCTGATCTTCCCCTCCTCTGAGCACAGCCCTCTGCAAGGGCCCTGTGCTCAGGCTGCACAATAAAAGAAATCCCCTCACGCTGCTCCTATCGCCACTACTAGGTGACATGTTCCTTCCGGGGAGAATTCGGGGAGACGGGATATTCTCCTTTCTCTCCTTCACTCTGTGCTGGCTGCCTGGTGCCAGGCCCATGCCTCTGCCAAGAGCGCCAGCCTCTCCCTCGGGAGGACAGCGTCCTTGCGGCTGCGGGAGCAGTACCCAGCACAGAGCCGACTGTCTTTAAGTAAAGCCAGTGCTCGTTGCGGGCCTGTGGGTGCCAGCAATGTGGAATGGGAAGAGAGGAGGTGAGGGAGGGAGGGAAGCTGGGAACAACAACCAGAAAAAGTGAGGCCCAAGGCAAAGGGGAGGCGGACAGACTATGGTCATCTCTTCTTCTTTTAAGTCAGACAGGCCGGCACCCATCTCTCTGCTTCTTCTGACCTTGTTTGCAAGGCCTGTACCTGTGCAGAAATCATCTTACCTTCTACACTTGATACCCTAAGGCTGTTTCCTCTCCCTTCTGCGTCAATTCAGGGCCACGCTCCCAGTGCCTCTGTACTGGGGCTCCCACATGCTGCTTTGCATCAGTCAGTTGGTTACATGACCGCTTCTTGGTTAGAGAGCAGAGCTCTGTTGTGTTCATTCTGGTTCCCTGAGCACACAGGGTAATACCTGCCCTAGACTAGATGGGCATTACGTTTTTGTCGAATTCAGAGTGAAATTATGCTTTCCTCCAGTTCTTTAAGTTATTATGGTTTGTATTAACCAAGTCCCTCGACTATCTCCGTGGGTTAAGAAAATTGAAATGTACTTAAAAGAAGTACCATCTTTTTTTTTTTTTAATGTTTTTTTAATTTATTTCTAGGAGAGAGAGAGAGACAGCAGGAGCAGGGGAGGGTCAGAGAGAGAGGGAGTCACAGACTCTGAAACAGGCTCCAGGCTCTGAGTTGGCAGTCAGCACAGAGCCCAAAGCAGGGCTTGAACCCACGAACCACAAGATCATGACCTAAGCGAAAGTCGGACGCTTAACCGACTAAGCCACCCAGGTGCCCCAAAAGAAGTACCATCTTAATTAATATATCAGAAATTAGGATAGAGGTACCTGGGTGGCTCAGTCAGTTAACCATCAGACTGTTGATTTCAGCTTAGGTCATGTTCTCACAGTTGGGGAGTTCAAGCCCCACACCAGGCTCTGTGCTGATGGCACAGAGCCCACTTCAGATCCTTTCTCCCTGTCTCTCTGCCCCTCCTTCACCAGTTCGCTCGCTCGCTCTCTATCTCAAAATAAATAAAAATAAAAACCGAAATAAGGATTAAAATTCCGTAGAGAAACGAGTGTGACCTTTGAAGTCAGAGCTGGGTCTCTAGCCCAGCCCTGTCATTTATTTCCAGGCTGGAGGTACGAGAATTGTGCCTTTTCTCTACACGACTACTACGTCCCCTGTACATTAAGAATAAAATACCCGCTTTGCACCAGGTCATTAGAAGGATTGGATAAGAAAACTGGCACAAGAAGCCCCGAGAGATATAAACAGTTAAGTGTTTTCCCCTTTTAATTTGGACTGAGCTGCTCCTTGATGGCTCGTTTTCCTTTTTCTGGGTTTTTTAAAAATTATTTTTAATGTTTGTTTATTTTTGAGAGAGAGAGAGAGAGAGGTAGAGAGGGAGCAGGAGAGGGTCAGAGAGAGGGGATGACAAAGAATCTGAAGCAGGCTCTGAGCTGTCAGTACAGAGCCTAACGCAGGGCTCAAACTCAGGAGATCACGACCTGAGCCAAAGTTGGCACTTAACCAAAGGAACCACCCAGGTGCCCCTCCTGTTTCTGGAATAACATTTCTAGTGTACGAAAACGCTAATTAAGTAGCACCCAGTGACTTAGTTTATAGCGTCCACTTCACAGTATTTATCTCCAAGTTCTAATGTGGTAAGGTTTGGCACTACGTACCGGTATACAGCTGGCCATAACACATTCTCCTTCTCAGCCTTGACCGTATTGCGTTTGTTTTATTTTGAATTGTTCCCTAAAGATCAACTCAGATTTTGGACAAATAAGGTTAAAAAATCAAAAGCTAAGCTTTGGAGATGTCCCTGCTACTTTTATTCATTTTTAATTTGCAAGGAAAACTTACATGTAAATAGGGAAACTCTCTCAGTAAATATTTGTATCTGAGGTGTATTTGTATGTATTCCTATAAAATTGTCTTACCAGCCTTCTATTTTGTCGTAACGGGCTTCAAGGACTTCCCTTTGCTCTAAATGGGAATATTTACTGATCAAGAGCACGCGGCTGCATTCTCTTCTGCTGTAACCCGAGGAAACAGCACCTTTTCACCTTTGAAGCCGGCGTTTCCATATTACTCATGCCAGTCTTTTCTCACTAATTTTATGATTATAATGAGGCAGTGGTGCACTAGTTAGCACAGATGACCTTCTAATTGAAAGACTGTAAATTCAATCTCCATCGCTGGGCACCGACAGAAATTTAAATAAATACAGCTCCTAAAACCCTTGTGATGGGCTGGCCTAATGACCAGGGCCTAGCAGAGCCCAAGTCATCTGTCACAGGGGGCCGCCGGCAACTTCGGGGTGTTAACTACAGGAGTCATTAGAAGCAGGATGCCCTCAGAAAGCCAAGTGAGATGAGGGACTTGTCCCCTGGCTTTGATTCAGGCATCATGCCTTGCTTTCCCGTAACCTATGCCAAGTTGCTTTTTTGTCACAGCGCTTCCTAAAACAGGAGTCTGAACACAGGGGCAGCTCCATTCCCGAATTGGACCTGAGCAGGCAAGAAAAGCCTTTTCTACCAGGCCCCCTTTTGTCCACTGCCATTTATAGATTTAGAGGCAGTAAGCTGCCTACGGCTGTGTTGACATCATCCCGTCGCTTGCTGTATTCGCCTCCATTTTTCACCCCCATGACCTTGGACAGCAATCCAATTCAGGTCTCCGGAATGAACTGCCCTGAGGATCAAGATGGGTATGGAAACGGTCAGTCCCAGGAAGGAATCCACGGGGCTGTAACGCTGGCAAAATTTGTACCAAATAATTGAGTACCTGCCCTTGATATGTTTCTGACCTTCCGTCTTGGCTTGAATGTTGTGTGTGTGTGTCCCTTATTGTGAGCCACCTTAATTCTCTTTCGGAAACAAGCGGTGTCTAATTTTTTAACAAACTGGCGGCTTTAAAACAGGTCCCTGGACCTTGACAGCGACAACCTAAAAATGGCCCCATATTGCTGATGGTGCCTTAAAGCTGCTTATTGGGTTGTCAGCATGGTGTGTCTTTATCCTGAAGATATCACACAAACACAATGGAAATTTCCCATTCCCTTTAAAGTTTTGCATTCTGTATATTTGGTTGTTAGACAAATAGAGCAAGCTTTGCCGACTTCATTTTCATTCTTGGCAGCATGTTTTTATCATAAGGCAGATAGTCATTAATTTACAGAATCAACGCTGGGAACAGCTTTTGTGATCTCATATTAAATTTTCCCCTGAATCCGCCCCTTGGCAAAAATTACTCACATCGTTAAAAAATATTTAATTAGGCTGTAGTTTATACCCAGCTCACTGGGGAAATGTTGGAATTAATATGATTTGCATGAATTCTGTTTCTCTTTTTCTATCAGAGATTAGTTTTGAATTCAGTTCAGAGGGTCGTTGACACTGCCAAGGACTCACAATCGTGAAGGTCAAACAGGTAGCAAATACTTCCCCTGGGTAGGTTCCCTGAAAAGACAGCTCAAAATTGCTTTTAATTATGGGTTACCTGAAAGGCCACTTGCTGTTTTTATTTTTCCACAGATCCCTGAAACACTGCATGATTGGAAGTTTTAGGTAAACCATTTTATTCCCAACTAAAACAGGCCGGGTTTTGTGTAGAGAGAGATGTGCCTAGCTGTGCGATACCCAGATCATTTTCTTAGCTGCTCACTGATTTCCGTGGGTTATTCACAAAGGAGAAAAGTCTCTTCGCTTTGTACTGGGATATGGATAAAGTAGTCTTACAAAACAGCCAGCCAGCAGAGTAAATTTTCTACATAGCGGTGCTTCTGCGGGGCTAAATTCTCGCTTACAAGATAAGATACAATGTTTAGTTATGCATTTCCTTGTTTATTCTTCCATAGGTCAGGGGGGAAAAAACGCCTTGGGGAATTCACAATCCTATGCCATTTTTTTTTCAAAAGCAAATTTAATGGAATATTTAATTAATAATCTAATCAATCAATTAATCTCAGTTACATAAGTGTTGAAATCTAATTCTTTTTCACAGCTATATCAATAAAAGAAGTGAAATGGCTCCCCACTTATCAGGATAATAGGAAACCGTTAGAGACACAAAGAAAAATTGACATTGTATTAATTCTGCTACACTGGCCCTGAATTTGCCAGTGTTAACAAAGTCTCCTTTGCATCCTAGACAAATTTCAGTTCACTCTCTGGGACTACCACATAGACCTTTTATGTCGTAACCTCTCCTAACAGTGAAGAAAAAAAAGTGATTGGGTTCCTGTGTTTGTTGAGGTTTTTTTTTTTTTTTTCCTTTAATGCCCAAAGACTGGGACTTTGGAGCTCTAAGAAAAGGCACATTCCAAAAATGGAAGGACATTTAAACTTTTTGGATATAATCTCTGTCTTTATTGTTTGAGTTTTAAGTTTAAAAAATATAAGCCATCTGCTCTCAAAATGTGTACAGAGCATACCAGGCTGCTGACTAGCCAACTGTTGATGAATAAATATTTGTATTTCAAATTATTTATATAGGGCTTCTTTCAGCACTAGACAGTTGAGAGTCAGTTTGACCCTTGATTCTAAAAATCATGAGTCAAGTCACTCACAGGGAATGGATGACAGGTGTGTCTATTGTAATAATAGCCTTATTCAGGAACATGGCTAATGAAGATCATCACATATGACCAATGAGTCCCAAGTATTCTAAATTGAAAGAAACTTAAAATGAGAAAAGGGAGAGGGACCTAGGCTTTTCTGACTGCATATGTTCCACTGGATATTGCCTTATCCGCTTATGCACACAGCCTTATTTAGTCCACAAGATACCTAGCAAGGTAAATATGATTACTCCATTTTAAAGATGAGGATGGGGCACCTGGGTGGCTCAGTCAGTTGGGTGTGTGACTTCGGCCCAGGTCATGATCTTATGGTTCGTGATTTCAAGCCCCGCGTCAGGCTCTGTGCTGACAGCTCAGAGCCTGGATCCCACTTCAGACTCTGTGTCTCCCATTCTCTCTGTTCCTCCCCCGTTCACACTCTGTCTCACTGTCTCTTTCTCAAGAATAAATAAATAAATAAAGATGAAGGTGGTACAAAGAGGAAGAGTAGATAGACCATCTTTTTAATTCGGTCTTTCTTTTATACATGAACATACTGAACCTCATGAGAATAAATAACCCCCACGCAGTAACAGTGTTTATCTTAAATCTGAGGCTGAAACCCAAATCTCCATCACCTTTTCTTGGGTGTATGTCTGAATTTCTCCAAAGACATCCTGGGACCAGCTCAGACTAGAAAAGGTATTAAGTTAAAAAACAGCATAACCATTTTCCTTACATCTTTGTTGGTTCGTTTTTACATTATTTGTTTTAGAGCAACTCAACTCTTATGCTTTCCTGAGATGCATGTGTGTGGCTTTTTGAAGTCTTTCACACAACAGGGTAGATATGTGCCTTCCCCACTAGTAGAAAATTCATAGAAACAATAGCATATCTACAATATTCTTTTTATTTACATTTAAGACCTTTATTAACAGGTACTTGCTGTTTGTTGACTTTTTTGGAAAAAAAATCAGGTTGTAAACTTTTATTACAAATTAAAAATGAGGTTCTTAAACGTCTCAACTTGACCAGACATGAAGCCATTAACGACCTTTCAAGATGTGTTGAGAAAAGCCAGACTTTAAATTTTTTTTTTTTAATGTTTTTATTTATTTCTAGGAGAGAGAGAGAGACAGCGTGAGCAGGGGAGGGTCAGAGAGAGAGGGAGTCATAGACTGAAACAGGCTCCAGGCTCTGAGCTGGCAGTCAGCACAGAGCCCGACGTGGGGCTCGAACCCACGAACCGCGAGATCATGACCTAAGCGAAAGTCGGACACTTAACCGACTAAGCCACCCAGGCGCCCCGAGAAAAGCCAGACTTTAAAAGAGAGAGAGAAGAAAACACATTTATCATTACCAAATGACAAGAGACATGTCTTTAAGGTAAAAATAAAAACCCCATGGTGCACAGATAATGCAGATAGTTCTAGTTATCTGGTAAGGGGGCAAAAAGCAAGCACTTCTGATCTTCGGCCTCAGTCTTTTCATTCATTTTCTCATTGCTGGAATTTCATACTCGTTTCTTCTTGTTGGATGACTACACGGGATGATGGTAGAGATGTAAGCCACATTTACTCAGCCCTGCCCTGCCCCACCTCGGGACCAGACAAATTCTCAGCCAGGCTGCTTTTGTGTTCCTGCCATATTGTGGTTTAGGGGTTGCTGGGCATCTGCCTGGGTCACTGAAGCTGACGCAGTACCAAGTACCAGCACTGAGGTGGCTGCTGACCTTGGGTCTCCTCTCATTCACTTTCCTTGTCTTCTCTCAGTGGTCTTTGGCCAGAGGGCCCCCAGCAGCATGGTGGTCTGTAAGTGCCATACAAACTGTCTCACTGGTCCACCTTGTTCTTCTGCACCCAAGTATAGCGCCCTCCAGCACTTCTCCCTGCACCCGAGGGTTGGAAGACCATGGTTGCCGCCCCTCGGCTCTGCACCTGTGGCCACCTGTGAACTGTGTGCTGCAGAGGCTGGCCTTGGAGGGCTCTCCCCATGCATCCTCCTTTCCCCACTTTGACCTTGCTGGCAATTCTGCCAGGAATCGCGGGTGGACGCTTGCCACCGGGACAGCATCCGTAATGGTTAGGGGCCGCTGCTGTGTATTTTACCGCCGTGTCCTGGGCTCCACCGGGGCCTGTCACATTCGCTGCCTCTGCAGTCTTTCCCCTTCATGAGTGTCATCCTCCACGACCTCTCCCTCACTGCCAAGGCACTTCCTGGGGGCTTTCTTCTTCATGGCAGTGTGGTGTACAGATTCATCTTCCTCTGTGTCATTCCTGTTGTAAGAAACGTACATGGTTTCATCATCACTGAACCATAGTACTGTTCCCCAAACCTTTGCGGCCGTGACCTTCTTGTCCCGTCTCCGCCAGGCTCCTCCCACGTGAGTGGTACTGGACGGCTGCCAGGTCTCGTGCTTTCCACCAGGGTGGTTCTGCTCCGGAGCTCTCAGCTCCCAATCTAACCCGTGCAGTTAGGGCATTCTTGTCTGAATACGTGAAAACCAAACTATGTGACTTAAAGACAGTAAGTGAGAGAGAGCTGTGAAAGTGAAGAAATCGTACACATGCCAGTAGGACTAGGGATACTGACTCAGCCTTGCAAAAGGATGTAGGTGACTCCGGAAGCCACAAGAGTCCTTTTCCCTTTAGTATCCTGCTCTGCCACCCAACTCAGGTGCAGCCAGCCCCCCCCCCCCCCCCCCCCCCCTGCTCCGGCCGTTCACACTGTTGTGCTAATGAGGCAAAAAAAAAAAAAAAAACAAGCATAGTATCAAATTCTCACTGTTTAATCAGGCTGTTTTTACAACTAGATGGACTTGAAGAGGATATGGTTGAGACACGTTGAAAACATGAGTAGTAACAGGTTGGGGAATTTCTAAATATTTTTGCAGAATTCTGTGCTGTGTGCGTGTATTGATTTCTCTTATCTGGCGAAAGAGTACACATGGGTGATAACTACTATAATTATGGCTACCGTTTATTAACTCCTTATTGTATGGTAAGCACATTACTCATCAATCCTAAGAGTAAGTACACAATTTCCATTTTACAGGTGAGAAAATGGAGGCTTGCAAAGGTTAAACAACCTCTTCAGGCTCACATGGAAATTGACATAGCTAAGTTTTAAACCCAGCCCTTTCCAACTCCCAAGTCAAAAATGCAACCCTGCCTCCAATCAGTGCAGTGTCTCAAACAAAGTAGAGCACTGGAATGTGAGGCAGAAGTGATTACCTGACCTGATCCTGCACTGGATGTAGGCGTTGGCAGCGCCCTCAAGTTCAGAATCTCTGGTCTTCCTCTGACAATTAGGGCCTTTGGGGGAGGAAAAAGGCAACATATCAGAAAGCATTTTGAGATAATCAATCAAATCAATAAATATTTATTGAGCACAGTGCTAGGTATCTTGGGAACTATAAAGATAAATACGATAACACCCCAGACCTTAAGAAGCCTTCCTTCTAGAAAAGGATTAGGTTCCTTCAGTTTCTGGAACAAGTCATTTCTATTTCTTCTGCAAGTATGACATTTTAAAGACTGGAGATGAACACTGGTTAGAGAAAATTTCCCTACAGTACACATTAAATTGTTTTAAGAAAGAGAATGAGGGAATCAGTACATATTTTATCCATCCCTGCATTAATACCTTCCTGGACCAGGTCCTGACGACTCAGCACTATTCTGGCTGCCAATGGCAAAAATAGTCCCCACAAATCTATTTTGCACATAAAGTTGTCCAAAACCACAACATTAATTATGCACATTCCGTAAAAAAATAACAGTGTTACCTTTATAACGGGGAGGTAGGAAGGAACGCATCTTAGTCTTAGTGGAGAACATTCTGTTCCAGATGCGGAATGTCAAACTGCAGGAGAGATACAAATGCTGACTTTTCTAACCAAAGGTTGCCTCTTGCTCCAAGTACACACTCCTCAAAGCTCCTACAAATGTTGGGTATTGATTTTCTGGGATACCAACCACACTACTCTCCGTTTCTCTGCCTGAAAAGACGGAGAGCCTTGCATGAGCTCCCTGTCACTGTTTCTTTCACCTTTGAGGCTTCCACTCTTCTATAAGTAGAGACTGTGTAAATCCAGGGGGAATTTTCTTATGTGCTTCAAACGTTTTATGGGTGTTTTTTAATTCACTCTCTATCACCATCATAAGAAGCAGGGATTAGCTGTCATGATTTCAAATTTAAAAATGGAGACACAAAAAAGATACAGGGACTTCTCCAACCTCGTTCCAAGAATCAGTATTGACAAGGGGAGGGGATGTAAAAAAAAAAAAAAAACCCAAAAACAAAAACAGACTTTTGCTTCCCAGGCCAATGCTTATCAAAATTGTGTTGTTAAAAGTAGTGTGAGAACCACAGTCCTTGACTTGTTGCCACAGTACAGTACATCGGGTATATCGAAGCAGAGTTCTGGGAATAGAAAACTGGAAAGACTACATTAAGGTGACAATATTAATGGGACAAGGCATACCAATCCATGTTTTCTTTCAAGCCAAACCTTTTCAAAACACCAAAAGCAGATAAAACACACCAATATAGAGCTGTTCTAGTTGGGAAGTGATAATGTAGTGCCTCTGAAGTACCTCCGAGGCACTACATTAAGTTGGCTCCAAAAAATCTGTAGATGGCCTCATTATCTGCCATGTGAGAGAGAAGCTGAAGAAGGAGACTGTGCTTTTCATCAGGGTCTCAAAGGATCTGTGATCCCCGAAAGATCTAGTTTATCTTTCTGTTCAACATGAAACTCATGATCATTCCCCATTTACCTTACTTTATTAATGTGCTTCTAAATCAAATGCAAGTGGCTTTGTTGAGGTCCTAATGACTGTGCCACAGATTTGATTGAAAGTCCCAGCAGATTAGACTTGATGGCCCAAGCATGGGCTTCTGTTAATATGATGAATGGATAAGCAAAATCAATAAGCCACCATATTACTCTGGAACTCAAACATTGACCAAACCCTTGAAATCAGCTCATTTCTCAGCAAAATTGGAATGCTATTTATTCACTTGTTCAACATAAAGGGATTGCCTACCGAGTACCAGGAGTCATAGCAGAGAATTAAACAAAAATGGCTTCTGCCCTCAGGACGCTTACTTACTCCAGTGAATTAACAGATGGGTACAACCACTGATCACTCAGTATATGCTTTGTGGAGCACATTGCATGTGCTATCTTACTTCATTTTGACAACAGTTAGGTAGACGACATTATTTGCTATATTTTATAGTTGCAGAAATAGTAAAGTAACTTGCCCAAGATGGGTAATGGTCTTGATCCCAGGTCACATGCCTTTAGAGTCTGCATTCCTAACCAATATTCTCCATTAGAAGCATGTAAAAGGAAATATTAGAAATCCTTCCAAAACATAGCCCACTTTGCGTATACCATTAGTCTTGAAATTGCACCTGGCTGTCCTGAATACCTAAACAATTTTTTTTTGTCCAAGAAACATTCCCTGCTTGCCTAGCTATCCTGGAAGGTGCCTCTTTAAATGCTCAGCAGAAAAGGCAGGAACTCATCAGTCTCAGCTATGGGACTTTACTTCTAAATGATGCAATTAAAACTAGAATAAGAGACTTTGTAATTGTGGACAGTCACCCATAGCCATTAGATAGTATGAAAGGGCTGGCTGTAAATTCAGCTAATAGGTTACCAGAAAGCGTACCTTCAACTCTCTCAATTTCATCAATGGAAGCAACAAAGTAGCATTACAGTAATAATGACTCATTAGTGACTTGAAATTGGGATTATTTGGCTTTGCTTTGTGTCCACAGATATGCAGGGCTAATGAGACAATAGAATAGATGCTAAGAAAATCAAAGGGATGGTCAGTGATGGAAACAAAGACTTCTTCCTGGGCATAAAGGAACCCAAGCGAGCTTCACTAATGTGAAAACCGCTGAATGTTGAGCATGGGGATTTGAGATCACCCCAGCTCTCCCCTGGGCAGTTCTCCCAAAGCTCAGCAGAGAGCTGGAGTGTTCCACATGGAAGAAGTGGCTAAGTAAAGGATATGCAAAATGACAAGAGGGATAGCCTTTCTAGCCTGGAGTCTAGGAAGAAAAAATGTTAAAGCAAAAGGGGGAAACTGAATACCTGGGTGCTAGCAAAAATGGATGCAGTTTGCCCATTCCTTCAGTGATCCCAAATAGGTGAACTACAGAAACACACCATGTTCTCTGATGAAGCGCCAGATCCTCATGAAAGAGCACAGGTATGAGTTTACCAGTCTCTGCCAAGTCTCAGCCACCTCCATCAGTTCATTCTTGAGCTTCTATTCATCTTAATTCATTCCAGAACACTAAAATTCTTGCCCTTGAGGCTTTCATGCTCTCCCATGGATAAAGCAAGAGCTGCAGTTGAGTCTTCACAAAAGTTCCCATGAAATCCTTGAGTCATCCTTGGTTTGGTTTGGTTTTGTGTTTTTATATTCCCCTCAGTATTGATAGCCTGAATTTTTCAATTTGCAAAAGGATTTAATCAACAGCAAATGTTTTGAATCAGATTAAAACCCAAATACTTGAAGAGCTGTGTATTTATCCTGTCCTGCTGGGTGCAGTCATTTTATCTTGCTTCTGAAGGGCAATGCAAAGCCAGAGATGCTCTAATGAATTCTTTGCAACAAACAGGTGTGTTAATGGTTAACAGTGATGAGCGTTTACTGTAAAAAATCCTGGGTTCTTCCTTAGAATTTGCCCCCTTCTCCTTGATACGTCAAAAAATGGGAAATCATCTCTGAGATTGTTTTATTTGCCTCTGTTTTCGGGACAGCACATTTACATACTCACGAGGGCAAGCAATATAAGCAAGCCCAGGTCTTCCAAGAATCCTTAATTATACGTCTAAGAATGCATATGTATTCACATGTACTACTTGTGTTTCAGTACTGTTTCCCCCCACCTTTTTGAGCTGACATGTGCTAAGACTCTTTGAAAGTAGTAAAATCAAGAGTGTAACAGGCAAATGCACAATGAGTTGTAAAATGTGATGGCAAAATAAAAAATTTTTTAAAAAGCTTCAGTCAGTAGGATCAGTTAAAAAAAAAAAAAAAAAAAAAAAGACAGCCGGCAAACTGTCTATCATGTGATGAAATTTGACAGTAGGGATTATGGCTTTGATGGACCAGAACAGCTAATAGAAGAAGCTGACATTTTTGAAACCCTGCTAATTAAGGGTTCCTTCCTTAATATTAAAATAAAGTCTTTGTCTGGGTTTTATGGTTGGAGAATCAGGTGTTTTCATTAATATATGCCAGTCAGTCTTAATAAGCTTGGAGGGCAGAGGAAGTTATTATTGAGTGACCTTCTACAAAATAAGCATGTTGCTAAGGGCTCTAACCCTGCCCTGTTCAGACTGATGAATCTCATTTCCAATGCAAAAGCTTCACAAGAAATCCAAGTATTCTCTGTGCAATCACAGAAAATAATCCTTGTGTCTCTTGTAATGTCCAGAATTGCCACTTACTACACTACTACTGTACAATGAATATTACAATACATATTATTTTTCTAGCACAATTGTCTACATTTCTGAATTGCCCAGAATAGAAAAACTTATTGTGAAGACACTTGTATTGAAAAGTCAGCTCATTTTAATACTTTTCAAATAGTCATCTACTCTGTTCATGAATTATAATGCTCCGAATACATCTGACAATACTGGCTTTGAAAAGGAGATATGTCTATATTATTACATATTCATTTTCAAATAGATTTCAAACAGATTTTAAACCATTCATTGAAATTCATTGAAATGATAAATTCACAGTTGGATTTTGATTGACTCTTAATCCAATTTTACTTTTGATAAGTTTTCACCCCTCTCTTCCCACCCACCCCCAACCTTTCTCAACCAATATATTTTTTGTTCTATTGGTTTTTAAAGCAAAACTTATGGGATACGGCAAAACTTGAAGGTTTCGATGACCATATGTAAAGCTTGTCAAATGAATTGGTAAATTCAGTTAAAATCAGTAAAGGACCACACTACAGGTGCTTTTTCTAATTTCCAACGTACCAAGCTTCTCTTATGGAAGCAGGTGTGTATTACAAATGGCTGTTAGTTCACACCTACAGCAAAAGTTTGTAAGGGTTTTTCAGTTACTGAGCCATGGCACCGTCTCTAAATAACAGGGAAATACACAGATAGCTAAAGTAGCTGGGGTTGGGATAATAGATCACATACCTTAAGCTTTTGTGGTCCCTCAGCATGAACCTGCTGCTCCTTGTCTGTCCTAGAAGGAAAAATTGGGCACGACCTCTGTTGGATGCATGGTCAGGCAAAAAGACGAAAAACCTATTAAAGTCTCTTTGGAGAAGGAAGGCACTGGCTTCAAAACTGCACAGTGCGCCATGGGTTTTGTGCTCCATCAAGGGAAACCATCATAAAAACGGAGTTGATTAGTGTCTGCTAGATATAAGAACAAGTAAGATGAGAATCTTGGATTCAGGGCTTAGCGTGTGGGACAGGAAGTTAGTTCAAAGTGTGGCAATTATTTCAGCCTTAGGTTTATAGGAGTCAATTATCTTTGACATAGACACTTGAGAAGAAAAACAACATATGACACTTTCTATACATGACTTATTGAAGCTGTTTTTCAGTGTTTTAAAAGGAAAAATAAAAAGCTAATGAATATTAGCATAGATCTATCTCCTTAGGGCCCAAATGAATCATCTAGCATTCACTTCCCACTGCCCTAGGCTTGTGTAGCACACCACTCCTGCCTTTCTGAGCTCCACTGTAGACCCTGTTGTGTCTTGGATTGCTCCCATCTTCTCATCAAAATCACCTATCCTTTCTACTTTTCTTCTCTATATGGAAGCAGCATAGGAATTGCCTTCCCAGACACCTTCGGTTTATAGCCACTTCTGGACTGATCCATGCCAGTGCTACTCAAAGTGTCGATCATGAGTTAGCAGTGTCCACATCACACAGGAGCTTCTTAAAAATACAAGGTCTTGGGCCCAAACCTACAGCTGTGGAGCTAGAATTTGTAGGCATCCAGATTCTGCAATTTTAAGGCAATCCCCAAGAGATTTCCATCAGGTTAAGAGCTCAAATTACACCTTACCCAGTACTGTGTTGTGCTGTCAGATATTTTTGTCATATCATTTAACTCTGCAAGTCTTTGTCTTCTCACTTCCAAGTGGACTGTAAGCTCCTTGGGGACAGAGGCTAAGTTTTAATGTTTCTTTTTATGCCCCTAAGCCAAATTCACTGTCTTATGGAGAGCAAATGACTGATAAATACTTGAGCGACTAAAGTCTTTTAATTAAATTGTAGATTAAATCTAAAAATGTAGGCCTTTTATTCTAAAGACATTCCTCTATTTTGATTTTTTATTCTCTTACACCTTCCCTTTAATACCAATTTCATGGTATTCTTTTTTTTTTTTTTTTTTTAATCTTTATTTTTGAGAGAGAGATTGAGCATGAGCCGGGGTCAGGGGGGAGGAGCGCAGGGAGAGAGAGAGACACAATATCTGAAGCAGGCTTCAGGCTCTGTGTTGATAGCTCAGAGTCTGACATGGGGCTCAAACTCACAAACCATGAGATCATGACCTAAGCCGAAGTCAGACACTTAACCGACTGAGCCACCCAGGCATCCCAATTTCACGGTATTCTAATACTACATGTTCTTCTCCAGGGATTCTAAGGTTCTAGAGCAACACTGTCAACAAGAAATATACTTGAAATCACGTATGTAATTTCAATTTTATAGTAGCCACATTTTAAAAAGTAAAAAATAGGTGAGATTAATTTTAATCATTATTATATTTAACATATCTAAAATAATATGTAACAATATTGTACATTGTTATCCAATGTACTTATTAAATAAGTACATTGGATTGCATTCTTTTTTTACATTAAGTGAAACCTAGTGTTATTTTAGCCTTATAGCATATTCTCATTCAGGCTGACCACATGTGATTACCATATTAGACTGCACAGCTCCAGAAAACATTCATGGATGAACTCCAGAGAGGTCTGAAACCCCTAACATAAAATGCCAAATTATATATGTGTGTTATCAGAGCATTTTTCTGGTGAGACAGAAGATAGAATTTATCAGATTCCCAAAAGGACTTATTTCCCCCACCGCCATCAAACTCCCACCCTCAAATATCTTAAGCAACACAGCACTGCTTTTAGCCTGTGGAGTGACTCATTTTCTCTACTTGCCAGTTCTATTTACATTCCCTATTCTAACAAGACTAACTCACAGTCTGTTATTAAACAGTTGTGAATTTAACTTATTCCTTTAAAATAGCACCTAGAGAGTGCTCAGGGTATTGACTTGCTTCATAGAAAATAATCTCAAACACTACCACAGTTGGTAGTTACAACAGCCAAAATAAAATAGAAGTGTATTAGGCCATTTCCTTATGGTAATTCACGAGGAATAAGTGATACACTGGCCCCATGTGCCCACATGGCTTTCAGGAAGTTCCCAAGATGTACTAAAAGATACCAACAGGAAATGTTCTGGAAGGGTAATTGATGACAGCAAAGAGGATTTTATTCCTTCTTGTTCTCTTCATTGGGTTACGAACTCCAGATTCATTTGACACCCACTTTCTAAAGTATTTTTGTAGACCTTGTGATTTTTTTTGAATGAGCTTTCTTACAAGACCCTTCATAGTGATAGACCATAGGGGGAGGGCCAGTGGTTTCAATTATGGCAGCTATGGCATGACCTAAATCTCAGAAACCAACATGTCTGTTGAACAAGATCCTCCGTCTGTTTTGCTTTCTCTTAAACATAACTATCTCTTGAGATGTACAAATTATCTTTCTTAAACCTGTCTTGTTTGTTTGCTGTCGTCGTTTCTCTCAACAGCATCATTTAAACATGGTGACTTAGCTCCTGGTGGGGGCTTACATCAGAGTAGCCCTTTTAAAAACAATCAGGTGTGATTAACTCTGTTTATGCACATGCAGCATATCCAAAGTGTTAGTCCTATAAGCCGCATTGTTTTCCTATGACTAGAATAAAATAGTCCTATGAAACTTTCAACCACAAATGGAGGGGCATCTGTGTGGCTCAACTGGTTAATCATCCGGTTTTGGCTCAGGTCATGTTCTCACAGTTCACAAGTTCAAGCCCTGTGCTGACAAGCTCAGAGCCTGCTTCAGATTCTGTGTCTCCCTCTCTCTCTCAAAAATAAACATTAAAAAAATTCATAACAAATGGAAAAGTCAACCCCATAATTATTACTGTTGACCTTATCCATGTATCTTTCTTGAAAACAAACGGGCTGTTTAAAAATCAGGAAAAAATTTAAATTTCATCTTAACTCATAAGTGTTTCTACTTTTTCTTGTTCATTTGACCAAAAGAAGGACAAAACTATGACAATAACAAAAACAAACAGAAATGAAGATAAGTTGATACTGAAGTCTGGCTATGTATAACATGCATCTCAATGTCTATCTAGATTTAAATGACAAATATTGAACCATATAAAATTTGAGGATGATGGATTAACTCTGCCAATATCAAGTATTTTATGTTGATTGGTCTCCTTCCTACCAAGGTAATGAGGAAGCTTTGAAAGTGACATCTTACTATTCGTTTGATCTTCAGAAAAGGGAGATTGACTTCAATTTCTTTCAAGATTGTTAATCCTTCTTTCTTGGCATCATTTCACTTTTTACTATGATGTAACCTCCAATTGCATCCTTTTTTCCTTCTCAGCACTGTGATAAATACTAAAAAGTTGGCCTTTCCTGCCCTCTAAACGCTTTAAAACTTCAAAACTATAGGAACCTTGTAAAGCAAGGTTCTAAAATTTCTTGATTTAGTCACTTTCACAAATCCCTGGGCTCATTCCTGTGATGTAATGTCCCTTCAGTATTACAGCATTCTCTAGGTTCTTCTTTTAACCAGTGTCTCTTAATGAAAGGAAAAGGATATTGACATATCAAAACTATTCTAAGACCACTGCTTTCCTAATACTGGGTGATGGAGAAATGTCTGAACCATAGATGGAAAAAATGAAAGATAGTATGTGATTTATTTCTTAAGCAGAAATAAAAAAATGGGGGAGATCTCAAAAGTCAGGGTCTGTTTTATACCCAGACTATTTCTAGAGTATTCAAATATGCTCAATTGTAGTCTAAGTAATGACCCATCTCAAACTTTTGAATATTGAACAATCGGTGTCCTTGATCAATTCAACTGTTGGGAGTGATAGTCATAAAAGGAACATACTGTTCTGCATAAGTGTGCCTAAATTTGAAGCAGTGTCTGCAATTTGTTCTCTATTTGTCCTTTTGTTGCATTTCTCCAACAGCCTTTTTCTTTCTTCTCCAAGAACTAGGAAATCCACTGGAATTATCTTCTGGCACTTCTTAATCAAAGTTCAGAACTAGGGTAGGCAGTATTCTCTTTGGATGCTGTGGCTGCAAATTCTCAAGTCGGGCACTCCAGGGGTTATAGAAAATCATACAAAAAACAACAACAAAAAAGTACTTGGCCTCACTGATTCCCAAAGGAGCTGAAATGTTTATTTCTGAAGGTAAAATAAAAACAGGATATGATATCTTTTAGCTCAGATTCTTCTAAGGGAAGGCTCTGTTAACATATCTGTAAGAAGAGAGTTGGATCCATTTTCTTATTTGATGACATTGCAAGGATTTTTCATTCTACCTCATCATTCTGATATAGAACCTTTCTTTCTTCTTGTTCTACTAATTTATACATGTATTTCTGTAACAAACCCAATGCTTTTATGCGTTTTTCTTCAGATAAGTCAGCAAATACATAGAATGAGACAGAGCAGTAAAGAACATCAAGCTTCTGTCAAAACAGTTCATAAATATTCAGGAGAGTTCTGTAATACGTAGGAAGTTATGAAGATGGCATTAAGATACCAGTAAATCCAAAGAAAACCTATGCTAATCAAGCTATCACATCTTATTACATTTTATTCTTTTATCACTTTATTATCCCTCAATAATATAAATGTGACCCCCCAAAAACTACAAATCCTAACCTGCCATGCTGAGATAGAATTTCCATCTTATCCTGGGTCAGGATTTTCTAACCAGGGTCTTACAGTAGATCTGAAAGCCTAACCCGGGAGTAAGTTTTCCAAACCACTTTTTCCCCTCAGGCCTGATGCCCTCCCCTGAAGGAGTAGGGTCCAGCAGCAAAAGACTCTGGAAAAAGAGCGGAGCCAATAATCCCTCCCGCCCTCCCAGCAATCTCAAAATCTCTTTTTAAAAAAACTTAGTAAAGGTTTAGGAAATTGCACCTTAAATGGCAGGTTTCCAGTGATATTTTTTATATGATAAAAAATGAACATTGTGTTATTCTTAAGACTGAAATATTTTTGAAGAAAAAGGTTTATGACCTTTCTTTCTAAAAGTATCTTCCTTAAACTGCTCCAATATGGAGATGACTGGCAACATTGCTACCTGTTCCTCATTTGTCCCCAACCATCTCAATCAAAGGAGCACCGAATTCAATGAGTTGCACTGTTAGTACATCGCTGTAGTTAAAAAGTATTTGCCCACCCCAGGGGGCCAAGGGAAGGCTATTGACATGCTTGCTTGATGTATGAAAAGACAAATTAGTCTCCCATCCTATCTACCAGCAGGGTACAGTGACCCTACATGGAAAAGTCAACTGAAACCACTGTATAATATATTTACATTTTTTTCCGGGAAACTTCAGAGTTACCAAATCAACTGTGTCTAGTGCGCAAATTGCATGCAAGCTAACAGAATGTGAATTAAATTTGAGGAAATCCATGTTTAGCTTAACTATGCCAATGTCGCCAGTGGCTACAGTCTTTTCTGGAGGAATCTATGGTAGCTTTGAGTGGGGAAGCACCAGGGAGAAAGGAATTTAAACCAGTTGTTGTTCCTGGATCTGACTGTTTATTACTCCTTGGCTCTCTCCTGCCCCTTACACATTCTTAGCTGTTTTCTAATACGCTAAGCAATCTAAGACAGGAATTTCTCTCTCAGCATCACAAAGCTGGAGTAAAAATGGACTGAGTGAGCAAGGTTGGAAACAACACTGCTTACTTTTCCTCCTTAGGTTAGAGAAACAACTCAAAGTCCCCTGGGTCTGTGTCTTGAGTTTAATAAACAATTTTTTTTTTTTTTACCACCACATACGGTGATTAGACTTCATTAGAAAATGAAGAGGGTCTCATATTTGCCTTACAATGCAATTGTCACTAATCAGAAGAACACAATATTAAGGGGAGAAAAGTATACCTTCCCATTATGTAGATCATAATTGATAGAAAATTTCTCTGAATTCCTACCATTAACTTGAAAGGATATTTATGAAACTATATGAACTTTTAGAAAACCAACTAACCCCAGAGTTCTATCATGGATTGGGGGTTACAGAGAGGGGGTTACAAAAGATGGCTGTATTGAAGAGTTCCTTAAAACCTGTACTTTCTTGGCATTTTTATAATTCTATCCTCAGTGAAGCTAGTTGGTTTTTATAGAAGGACGTATAAGTCTCAGTGTACTCAACAAACACTTACTGGAAATAAATATATTATGGTGCGATATATGGTAACTCAGTTTACAAGGCAAATAATGTTATAATAATAAATTCTGTGAATAAAATAAAGGAACCAACCTAAACTTGTTCAAATCAAGCACAGGTGAGGCAGGACTAAATATCTATCTTTTATTCATTCGGCAAACATTTGTTATAGGTCTACTGTGTGTAAGGCACTAGTTCTGGTTCTTAGTGGGCAAGTTTTGGAAGAGTTGGTAACTGAAGACTGAAGGTATCTAATTAACTCTAGTAACACTGGATTGGAGCTCTATTTATTTTTCCTGTTTCAAGGTAACATGAAGTAATGTCTGTTTGCCAAGTAAAAAATCCCCAGTCTTGGGTCCTGTAGTGTATTTTGAGACACAGAATTTAGTGGCAGGTGAGTTCTAACCAGCCTCCCTAAGAGAGAAAATCAACAAGGGGAGAAAAGTGGTTAACTGAGAGTTAGCCAACCACGCTTGCAGCCCTACTTTACCAGCAAACAGCTGGGTAAATTTGAACAAGCGTTTTTAAGTTCTCACCTATTAAATAAGAGGGTATTAATGGGTGGTTTTTAAAGTCTCTTCCAGCTCTAAAATCTAATCAAATGAATTGAAAAGCAGTATGAGGTATATTAAAAATGCTAGACAGAAGCGCCTGGGTGGCTTAGGCAGTTAAGTCTCAGACTCTTGATTTCAGCTCAGGTCATGATCCCAGGGTCATGGGATAGAGCACCGTGTTGGGCTCCATGCTGAGTGTGGAGCCTGCTTGAGATTCTTTCTCTCTCCCTCTTCTCCTTCCCCACTCACTTGTTCTCTCTATATATCTAAAATAAAAGAAAAAGAAAAAAGATACTTAAGAAAAAAGGAAGTGCTAGACAGATGTAAGGAGGAGGAGGACTCAAGGCCCATAAACTTCTGTCTAGCCCCATATCTTTTTCAGTGTAGTGCACCTGCTTTCTCATCTTTATTTGGCCTAAGAGTCTGAAGGCAAAGCATCCTCAGCTACGGGACTGGGCAGGCTGCCTGCCCTTGGCCTCCCTCCTCCATGGCCCTCGGTGTTCGCAACAGAGTAAAGCTAATGGGGGAGCTCAGAGGTCCCTGCTCAGCTTCTCGGACTGTAGTCAAACTATCTGACAAGTGGTAGGATGTTAAGGCAGACTTTGAACCAAATTCTACCTCCACCATTAGCCTTTTCTACTATTCAGGTTCTTCTGTAAAATGGGGGGATTACTGAAACAGTTCAAAAGATAGTTATGAGGATTAGTCAAAGTATGGAAAATACTTGTACACAGTGGTCAGAAGCTACCCATAGTGTTTTTGCTGTAGTTGAGTCTCAAAGTGTGCATCACTCCTGACTCACCTTATGATTAAAACCATGTCCCAGAGGCCCCACACACACCTTAGAACACCTTACCACGGTTTGGTTAACAGTGTGCGTGCCTGGGCACCAGCCTTTGTTACCCACCAAACAGTAGCAATGGCAGCCAGTGCTTATTTTGTTGCTCGTTTCTTAAAAATTAATTTCTTGGGGGACCTGGGTGGCTCAGTCAGTTACGTGTCCGACTTCGGCTCGGGTCATGATCTCACAGTTTATGGGTTTGAGCCCTGCGTCAGGCTCTGTGCTGACAGCTAGCTCAGGGCCTGGAGCCTGCTTTGGATTCTGTGTCTCCCTCTGCCCCTTCCCCACTCATACTCTGTTTGTCTCAATAATAAATAAACATTAAAAAAATTTTTTTTTAATTTATTTCTTGGAGAGAGAGAGAGAGAGAGACAGCATGAGCAGGGGAGGGTCAGAGAGAGAGGGAGAACCGTGAGATCATGACCTAAGCGAAAGTCGGACGCTTAACCGACTAAGCCACCCAGGTGCCCCTAAAAAAATTTTTTTAAGTAATTTCTTCTGCATGGTTTCAGTAGATTTTCAAAATCAGTCCCGAGACAGGTCGAGCAAGTTTGTTTTCAACTCAGCTCTCAGGGCCCTGACGTTACACCATTCCTGCCTGAAGAATGACACTCACGTGGGGGGGGGGGTGCCCTCTGTGTAGAATCTGATGTGAGTGGTGCCCCCCCAGAGTCCTGCAGAGGGACAGGTCCGCCACTTCCAGGGCCAACTCTAAATAGGAAGCTAAAAGCCGGGGGACGTTAAATAAATGGTCCAAGGTCACACAGCAGAGGAGGAAAAGATTCTGATCTCAAAGTCAAGTTAGGACTCCAAGTAGTTGGTACTTTCCCCAATGCTGTGTGACCTTGAGTAGGACATTGCATAAAGACTATGACTTTCCATCTCCCATTAGGCTTCGAGGTATCTTGGTGGAGGATCCCTTAGGGGTCACTGGAGGAAGGCAATACAGCACATGGTGACTCAGTCTTGCTCTAGATGTGTCGTGTGTGACACATCCATTATATCGTGGAAAGGAAATGCCTGCACACCCGAGCAAAGCAGGCTGTGGAGACAGCGGCCTACTCCTTCTTGCCCTAAGACTGACTTGCATGAATATTCAATAGCCAGCACCCCTAAAAAATCTATTAATCTCCCACCTGTGTTGTCATCTTATCACAATCTGTGGTCTGTGCCAAAAGGCACATTGCAGTATTAAAGAAAGACTTGGAGTTTGAGAAGTGACAGAAATATTTATTAAAGTGCTGCAATTGGACTCCGTGCAAAATGAGAGTGACTTCCTCCTAGTCACTAATCCCCAAACAAAATAACCATCAAGAAATATTAAAACACACATTTTATTAGTTTCATTTAATTTCTTAATTGCTCAAAGTCAGTTTACCCATTTATTGCTGTGTGAAATGCTTAGAGGCAAGGCGCACATTAAAGGGATTATTTCCATGTAATCCCTCCCTCCCAGAGGGTAGGAACTGATCACTTATGAATCCTGATTTACGCTCTATAACAATATCAAATGGAGGAAATAGTTATTGTAAAATGATAGAGTCAGGAGTCGGGTAATACAGTAGGAGAGTGTAATTTAATAGCAAAGAGAAAGTACCTCATTTTCGGTAAAAGTTATGCGAGCCTTTTTCAGGAATAGCTATTAACCAAACTGAATTTAGCCTCCCATTTTTCTGGCTATACCTCCATTAATTGATAGATGTTGAAGACGGGTAGCCTGTTACGATTTTAATCAAATGGTGTCCGGGAGTAGATGTGATCATTTTGCTGGGACTTGGAGTTCGGGGGGATGATAATTGCTCTAGGCATTATGCTCTCTGTGACAGTTCACCCACTCCTGACCTTCCTTCTTGGAAGAAAGAGTGCAGGCTCTCAGGTGGAATTTGGAAATATGCTACAAATTCCACAGGAAAGGGAGATGAGGTATGAAGGAATTCAAGGGAAATATCCACCAAGAAACTTAGGATAGTCTGAACTTCTGGCACATGGGTGCATCATAGCTGGCCTGAGACCATTAAATCCCTGAGGACTGGGGAAACCCATCAGAAACCCAGGAAAGAGCTTTTCCGTGTTCAGTTGCTGACATATCTCTCTCCCTGTCAGAGTACCTATAACATTATTTTAGGAGCATTATTGCTCTTCCTGGAAGGAGGTAAGAATTATACCATCAGAAGAGTACAGAGGTAAAGCCAACCCCTTAGCACACAAGCTAGACAGGGGCCATGCCTCCGTTTCAGCTGACCCTCTTCTGATATTTGTTGTTCGTTCTCAACCTATAGAATCAGCCTGATACAAAAAGTATACAAAATGAAGCATGTTCTTAAAGCCCTCAAGGAGATTTGTACTATTTGTACTATGTATCTTATTAGATTGAAGTCAAAAAAGCTGATACTAGCAGAAAGAAAAAGTGGCAGGTTCAGATCCCAGCTGACCTCTTTTGCATGGAAAATTCTCCATATGATTACCGAGCTAATGAGTAATATTTAATGAAAACATTATGCCTTTGCATCTATTTGTAAGCAGCACTTCTTCCATCCGAATGTACTGATGTGTATAAATACACATCTTGGAACTCTTGTGTATTTTAAGGAAAATCCTCATCTGCTATCTCTGGCTGTTCCTCTACAAAGCCCACACTTCTCAATAAGAAAACCAGAGAATTCAGTCAATCATCTGGTGGACACCAAACATGCAAGGATTTGATGATGCATGGATAAAACAGCTGAACGAGAGAGGCAGACTCATCCACATTTCCCAGAATGTTTGGGCTTTATGCAAACAACAGTGTATGAGGAAAAACTGGGCTCAACAGTCGCTTAATAGATACGTACAAAAACAATCTTTGTCTTTCAACTTCAAGAATCCTTAAGCATTTAAGGATAAAGACCGACAACGAGGATGGTTGCTGGGGTCTGCATCTATTTCCTTTTCTGCTCAAGATCTGAATCACAGCGGTGCTGAATTCGAACACAGAGAAGCTGTGACACCTTTCTTTCCCGCCCTTTCTCTTCCCCCTCCAGGTGGAGCTGACAGGCAGCAGCGTCTTTGACTATGTCCACCCGGGGGACCACGTGGAGATGGCCGAGCAGCTGGGCATGAAGCTCCCACCAGGGCGGGGTCTCCTCTCACAGGGCACCGCGGAGGACGGCGCCAGCTCAGCATCTTCCTCCTCCCAGTCGGAGACCCCCGAGCCAGGTGGGAATTGCAAACCCATTGTGTGGGATGGTGGGCAGGACCTTTGCCAATGATTGCACTCAAGTTGCCCGTGTGAAGAGACTATAAATAGGTCTAAAGGTATTTAACAATTCCACGCAGCTTTCTGTCCCATGCAGTAATTAAATAAGGAAGAGATTTGAAAATAAGGAGACATTTTAATAAGTATAATCCGGAGATCTAATTTCATTTGAACAATACTTAGAGAAGGTACTGGTTTCTTTAGTTTCTCTTTCAAATTACTAGAGGGAAATGGTTCAGATTTGGAAAGCCCTCTTCCTTTTATTGTCACCGTGGCTAAATGTAATGCGTTTATTTATTATTCAGCAAAACCTATGATAAAGGCTCCTTGAATATTAGCTTGTAGAGAATTAAAAATATTAGGGACTTGCAGAAATCTTGGTTTCTTTCCTTTTTTTTTTTTTTTTTTTGTAAGCATCAGAAGGTACTTGAAAGATGTGAACAGATAAATTAAGGCTAAAAAGAAAACAGAAATGGCTACATTTTAAACTGCCTTTCCACCCTCAGTATTTAATTAGATCAATTGTATAGAGGAATGAACAGAGGTGACATTCCTCATTGGGATTCCTTCCAGGACGCTTATAGACTTTGCATTCAGAATGTTCCCATTTTCATTGTGTTGTACTGATGATAATTTAAGTATTAGGGGAAAATCCATTTATAAATTAAACAAAATGACTTGATATCCATCAGTCCCCTAGTTCATCAAGCTGTTCAAACACGGGGAAGATTGGCTGGTCGGCCTGGGTCTTCCGAGAGCGCTGGTAATTAGATCTGCGAAGGATTTATTCTTTGCTGATTGGGGCTTTAAATTAATTGAAGTTCCACATTTGTGGTTTTGTCCTTTTTGTACTTTTTTAGAGGAGATATTTCATATTCTTGTGTGGTGGAGTGCTTGGCCAAGCAGCAGTGGTTTAAATGTTAATTTTTCTCATGAGAAGTTTAAGATTTTTAATGAATCAAGGCCTGATTTGAAGTGCAAAGTTTTATTTGCTTACTTGGGAAATTATTTTTGCACTCTTTAAAGATGCTTGTACTTTACTCGATATGTTGTTTTAAAACAGCTTTGCAACACAAACTCGTTTTGCAGAAAGAAAAATGGGGGGGAAACCTGTCTTAAGATTAATATTCAAATAATTTTTTTTTATATTCAAATAATTCTAAGAAAATGCTTAAATTTGACCCGCTTAAAAAATAATCACAGTGTGTTTGCTCACACAGAAGGGGAAAAAGTAATATGTTAATTCCATCTAAAACCAATTCCTGTTTCCTTGACTAAGTTATCTGCAGCACTGGTGAGCCTCTTTTTCCAGTGAGCACCAGGCATGAGAAGAGAGAGTATTTAAGACTACTCTTGGCCATTTAAAAATGAAAATAATTTTGTTCACAGGGAAGTCATATGTTCTACCATTGCTCACTGACTTTGCTGAATAGCTATGTCGGTGAGATCATTAAAACTGCTTCTTAGTCATTAGAATATTCCTATCTGGGCAGATTTGAGAAGCAGCACATGAAACTGGGTTTTTACTCATTCCTTCTGAAGATGGACTGGGAAACCTAGCTGCTCATGACTGTCAACACTCCGTAAGAATTCAAGTTTATAAAACCCTCATTTCCCTGACTGACAAACTCTCAAGTTTAGAGGATCTCCAGCCTTCTCCCTGGGCCGCCCTGGCTCTACATCAAAACCAACAGCTAACCTTCTGCCCCAATAGGAAGCTCAGACCCCTCAAGACAGTCCCATCCAGTGGTGCACAGCTCCAAGAGAAAGTGCTCTGAATGTGGAGCCAAAATCTAATCTAACTTTGCTCCAATTTTCCCCCACTGATCCCACATCTGTCCTCTGAGAATCTCATTTCGGATCTCATCTCAAATCTGCTTCCTCCCCATCCTAGCCTATCAAATACAGAAGTCAGATTCACCCAGTTCTCCCTTCCTCCTGCCTTCCTTCTCCTTTTTAGGTCAAACAGCATGGAATCCCACAACCATTTTTCAGTGGCATGTTCCTAAGACCTCCACCACCCTAGTCACCCACCCAGCTGTGCTTTAGTTTGTTAGAGGCCCTCTAGATGTATTCTGACTAGTACAAAGCAGAGGGGCAGTCCTCTTTCACGGTTTAGGCTACTGTACTTTAGTTGAGACAACCTGAGGTGGAATTAGGTCCTCCTGGCAGCCAGATCACACTGTTGATTCATATTGAGCATGATGTCTCCCCAAACACACGTTAAGGGTAACTTGTCACTTGGAAAAGACTTTGATCAGGAGAAAAATAAAATCCACAGCCTGTAAACCAGTTCTGAGATATCGTGAGCTGAAGTCAAACTGGTTCAAGATTGATTATAAGAACTCTGATCAATCCCATGCCCTCCACGAAACACCAGGATGCATAAAACTCTAGGCACACTGTTAGAACTCAATTCCCACTTAGAATCTTTTAATTCTGGATATTAGGTGAATAACACATCGCCTTTAAAGTTACTCTGTCGTTCAACATTGAAATAGGATTGACAATTTCCCTGGTTTCTTTCCCCTGCCCTCTCAGCCTTCTTTGAGCCATCCTCACTAGTAAAATTGAAAATTCTGCTTTCTACATTTCTTAACAACCAGGGCTCATTAGCAATAGTCGTGTAAGAAGGGTTTCTCTTCCTTGATGAAGAGTCTTCTCTCTTACCATTACAAAATGTGAAACTTACTTTGCCTTAAGTCTGTAGCATTGGTTATTTTCAACCTTACCTTTAAAAGGCAATTAGACTGACTGCTCAAATACTGAAAAGCAGCTCAGGGTGCTACCTTTAACTAAATATCTTCACTAATGCAAATCACTGCTCCAAAGGAATTACTTAAAAAGTTCACGTCAGGCACTACATCCCAAAGCTGCTTATGTTTCTTACAGGCTGAAGGAATTTTAACAGGATTTCCTAATTCTTAATGATACGTGGGGACATTTTTGAAGAATTGCTCATTGCATCATAATCTTTTAAACAATGGTGAAACACAGATTCTTTTTTTTAAATAGTAGTGTAATTTTGTTGGAAAAGGGATATCAGTATGTGGTGATTATGAAAATGAAGGTATGGACTTCTTCAGAAGCCCCGATGTGTTCAGTGTAGCATTACTAAATGACAGAAATCTAAATAACATTTGGCATTATAATAAAAGGAAATAAGTGACTAAACCAGCCTAACAGGCAGTGAAACTGTACCATGATAGGAATTCTGTTTCTTTGAACTCCCAGCCCTGTGACTGTCTTGTCTTGAACCAGTCTCAAAATAATGGGGGGTGGGGGGGACGAGAAGGAATCTCTTGACGATTGGAAACCCAAATAAATATTTGATGTTTGCACCATTAGGCATAGTTTAAGTAAACAGGGTATTTCTTTTAGAGAAATCTAAAAGCCAGCAGAAGAAAAATACATGGGTGGCCTTGTTTGAAAAGTTAGAAAGTTCTAGAGTGCCTCCCTATGTAGGTCTAAACATGTTGGAAGAGATGGTGCCATCCTGCAACAAGGGGAGCACAGAACCTCTGGGACCTGATGTCTAGATGTTTCCTTTTCTTTTTCTAGATCTGCATGTATGTAATGATTCTGTAATCTTGGGATTATGAGTGCTATCTTCTTCTCTTAATAAATTTCAGCGCTGTATCTTTTAAGTGCTTAATAAACAGAAGAGCCACTCTTTCAAGAAGCCCTGGAGGAACTTTAAAAAATTTCCTTATTTTGAAAGTAAAGGGTTATATTCCTTAAGTGAGGTCATAAAATTGGGTTTTATTCCTAATTATAAAATTAACTCATTATTATTGTAAGAAGTTTAGAGAATGCAGAGAAGAATAAGGGCCACCAAAAATGACCACTGTTCATCTGTGGTCTCTGTTTTCTATCTTTCCAGATTTTCTATTCCTATATACATCTGTAAGTATGTAGGGGGTGGGGACGGGGTCTCTGTCTGAAATAAGATCATAATATACAGGCTTCTGGTAATCTACTTTTTCACTTAACCTTCCAGGCAACTTTCTCACTTTAACATAAAATGTCCTTTCTGTCTCCAATGGTTTGTTTCCCACTAGCTAACAATCAAGTCCCAACTGCAGGAGTCTTGGCGGGAGTAACAGACCTGGGTCCTGCTTCAGAGGGAATTCAGCCAGGACAAGAGGTTCTTGCAGCTTATTGAATGGGTACGAGCTCATAGAGAGAGAAATCAATACTGCACCAGGATTTAGACAATTTAGCAAAACGTACGAGACACTACTTTTGGTCAAGAATAACTATAGCAGCACGGTTAACCATTGATTGTCTTACAGAGGGGTTACTGTGCCCTGTCTCACATTTCAGGCAGTTCTACCCTGTTATGGGGGCTTAAGATCATCACCGCACAGTATTCATAGTATTATCGTTATGCTATCATGCCTACTCTATATCCTGAATGTTTTGAAGACAAGCAGAACTGAAGCAGTTGAGTACTTCCCTGCATGGAAATGATCTGCATCTTCTACTTATGCGTCTGTGCTGTGGTAGATTTGATCAGCATTTGATTCTACAGAAATGCAATTCCTCAGATTTCATTAGACAGTTTTCACAATAAGTGATGTAATTAGAAGAATAAATCGTTAGGAATAACAATAAAGAATGTAAAAACTTATCTGAGGATCAGGTGGATATTTTATTTCAAAAACTGCTTGGATATGAGATACACCTGTGCCTTTAAGGGTGAATTATTTACCATCTAATGTACCGTTGGTGGGGGTAGGGTGGTGGTTTTTGATTTTTTTTTTTGTTCAAGTTTCCTGTCAATGAACTGAATTTAGAAGTCAGGCAAGGGAAACCATCTTACTAACCCCACATCCAACCTCAGTCCCCAGACAATGTGACTGTATCTACAGCACTTTCTGCTGTACTGCAAATGTCAAACAGAAGGTGTAATGGATTTAATATTAGCGCTGGCCAAGGTGTTGAGGGAGCTGTTAATAATGTCACTCCAGTTATTGATCTGAAGCCTTTAAAAATCAAAGAAAAGTGAGAGATCCCCTACTGGGGAAAGGCACAGTGACTGGTTTTTATTGCCAATATATTTCTACATATAGAGTGGCAACTTTCTGGAATTATGTTATCACCATTAATCTCTGTGAGATTTTTGAAGTCGTTATATGGTAAGATAATATCATGGGGACTGCTCCGCATGCTAATGCTAAAAGATCAGACCCAGTTCTTTCAGACATCAACAGCTTGATAATTTGTCTGGTAACTACAACATTCAAGTTGTCAAATGTTAAGTCCTTTATTAGCACTAGATTTACTCTTGATGGCACCATTGGATCCACTGGAAGTGGCATATACAAACCATAGAGTCACTAGCATGAGTTACATTCTCCTTTTGCCTTTCTTAAACTCTGACTACACCACGTAACTACAAACCATGTGGTGACTCGCTTGAGATAGAAATGAATTTTGTTCTTGCTACTATGCATACCCTTTCAGGAAACTGCTAATCCTTCAATCTGAATGGCAGTTTGCCTGCAATGAAATTTCTGCTTTCCATGCTCCCCAACTAATAAATGAAATTAAAATGTATAATTTATGTTGAATGTTTATCAAACTGTAAACACACACTTAATTCCTTTCCATATTCATACAATATAAGCAAAGATAAATCCACTAGATAATGTACCACAGTTATCTTTGATGAATCGAGTATAACATGCATCTCTACTGTAGCCACAGCCATGATTCAGACTGGTTCACAACTACCCAAAACTGGCCTGCCTCCTGTTAATGCCCATGTGCACATGTATATGTCAAATCTAGTATTCAGAAAGCAGCCTAGCAAAAATTAATCTTTTCATAACCCAAAAAGATCATCACTTATGCATAAACTTAGCTTTTATCCAAAAAACTACATATGCAAAATTATTTCCCTTAGCTATAGCACTGTTGTTTAGAGATGAAACAGAAAGCCTCTTTTGCCACTCCTGAACGAAGGTGACGCGTACACACTAGAAACAGTTCGGTGCCATTCCAGAGACTGCCTTGTTTGCCTCAAACACACCACCCTGATGCAGTACCATTGTTTTTTTCAGGCGGAAAGTAGACTATTTTTAAATGTCACTTTTATCCCCAGCTATGCTAACAAGATCACCTGGAGCTGCCACAGAAGGGAATCAGTATTTTCCAGGGCTCTCTTCTGGCATGCAAGGCCTAGGCACACATCACCCTCATTTGTGTGCTCTCACACTTCTGTGAGCTTGTCTGTGTGTGATGACATTTTAAAGTGACCTTACACTTCTGGGATCTTGCCTGAGGGAGCCAAAGAAGAGGTTAAATCTCTTCTCCCCACCAGGCTGTGCTGGCCTGGGACCTGAGCTCTACCCTTCTGGGCCAGCTCCCAGATCACACAGCTTCAGTGCAAGGCATTCTTGTGGGGCTTTTAATCATCCATTAACAAAGACGGCCATTGAAAAAATTGATGCATCAAAACCCATGTTGCTGACTCCCTTAGCTACAGGAGAACAGCCTCTCTTTTGTTCCCAGAGAAGATGTTGGATCTCACCGGAGCTCTGCTTGCCATTCTGGATCAAACTTTCTCTTCCAGAAGTTAAATCACAGTGGTTGCAACTCAAAAAAAAAAAAAAGTGCAGCTTTTATATAAATTAATATAATGGGATTCAAGGGGTAGCAAATGGTTTGTTCAATAATTAATAGAAACATAGGACTCTTATCAAAATACACAATAGTTTCACTTCATCTGTATGTAGCATTTTTTTCTAAACCTTCCAGTGAAGGTTTAGAAGATCAATTTTTCAACCCATTGTTTTTAGCAGCTTTTTTATATAGCTTTCTAGGTCATAATTTTGACTTTTCTTTACCTATGGTGATAAGGGGTACATTTTCAGAGTTTCTGAAATGAAACCCAAGGTAACTTGTTAATGGATGACCTGTCCCTCTTCATTAGAATAAACGAACAAAAAAAGTGTTTGGGTCTTTGTCATTGGTTGATTAAAAATTATAGATTCTATTTCTATAACTCTTGCCTCGAACAAAACACAAGTTATTTGCTTTTAATACATATCACTGCACAGAAACTTCATCCCTGTCCAAATTATACCATTCTGAATTCTTCATCTGCACTAAACAGCAGATTTACGAAGGATCAGTTACCTGGCATTGACTGAGCTTTGCAGGGTGCACAGATCAGAAGAGGCAGAACTGGCTGGACACCGTTTCCACCCCTAGTGAGCAATTTACTCATGATTGCTTGGGGAAAATACTGGAAATATTGCCTCTGTGTAAAGTTTGCAACTTCCAGTTGTCAGCCCTTTGCCAAGCATTTATTCCCGACTACAGCTTTGAGAAGCAAAGCACACTCGGGCCATGGTGATGTGGTTGGCACTCATATCCTGCTTCGGGTATGCTGAGCACAGAAACCACTAATTACAGGAGTTAGTTAATTCACACACTGTCCCTCTGAGGCAGGTCAGTGTGTGATCCTTATTTTACTGATGGGGGAGTGTCAGGGGGAAGTGATGGAAATTCCAAGTGGCTTGCCACATACAACACAAGTTAGTTCGGCAGCCAAGGTTCGAGTCAAGGGTACAATATTAGGGTTGGAGTAGGTGCAAAGCCTAGGTCCTAGATGGAGAAAGGAGATAAGACCCTGGCAGCAGATCTTAGAGAGCAGTCTTGTCCAAGAGGCTTCCAACATCCAGGGAGAAACCTAAGTGTCCCCCCATGCACATATTTCATTGGCTAAACCATACTTTTGTTAAATATAATCCCTCAGAACTAAAATCTTCCATCCAATCCTTTGCCCTTCCTCCATCCCTACACCAAAGCACCTTACACCACAGTAAACAGCAGCATCAGAATCATTTATAGGCAAAAATCAGCCCTGAGGAGTCTCCTGGTTCCCATTAGTCGTGTACCTTCTCAGGCAAGGGCACAGCCAAAATTGTCTCTGCATTTGGCCTCTGCTCTGCCTCAGGCTCTTGGCAGCCTTTCCAGTCTCTTCCTTTCAGGACCAGTCCTGCAAGGCAGGAGGTGGAAATGATGTGGGGAAAAAAGCAAGAAGAACAATGGGGTCCATCAGGAGCCAGTCGTATCCTCTCGGAGGTATCAGCTCTTGAAACACAATCATGGTTTCTTGGGACCCATAGAAAACATCGCCTAGCTTCTGTTAACAAAACTAGCTCTAGAGAGGGAAGAATATGTGTCCTTTCTCTAGTTGTTATTAATTAGAGTGAATTCTTATTCAAGATCCAGGCCCACCTGATATTAGAGACTATGTAGACTATTCAATAGGCATTGACTGCACATCTGTCATGGGCCAGATATTACACACAGCACTGAGGAAACAAAAATAAAGCTCCCTGCCTTCCAGGAGCTGACCATCATGTGAGGGAGACATTATTAATACAATATGCAGAAGTGTGGTAATGACAATCAGGACACTGCGGTGTCTGAGGAGGGTAGCACTACATTACAAGTCACTGCTGTTAGCAGTCTTGGAAGAACTATCGCAGGTTTGAAACATCAACCCTGAAATTAATAGCTCATGAGTGTTCCTTGTTTGGGAGCAAGTTGCTTGGACATGCCCAAACATACGCAGACCGTGACTGTCAGGGACTTTGATGCACGGGACTGTGGGCTTTGGGGCTGTGTTTTGTTTTATTTAGTAAAAAAACGCCTGCTGCATGATAGGTTCACAGGAATATCAGTTTCTCAGATTAGTGATCTTTTTAGCTCCGTACGAGTGTTCTGAATGGGAGGTGCTCCCAAACGGGTCTCCCTTCCACTGATTTCATTAGCAAATTCAGGAAATGCTAGCTTTGGAAAAGTATCCTGACTTTTTTAGTTTTTTCTACTCAAGATATAACTTGTTGCAAATACTCTAGGAACATGAATGATGACACTAATAAATAGCTTTTACCATGTGTTACCTCTGTGTTACAATTTTAAGAGTCAACGTGTTTAAGTAATGTAGATCTCACACTGACCCTCAACCAAAACTAGAGATAGTAAATGGTTTGCTTCATACGAGAGTCGGCTATAGCCCTAAGATCTGAACTCAGGCCATGTGTTTTGGGCACTTTGCTAGGTGTTTGCAGAGAATACAAGAGGTAGAAGATATGACATCGGCCCTTAGAAAACTGATCATCCTCAGAAGACTTACAACCACCAGAGAAGCAAGAACAACAATAGGGCTGCTACTCTCGACTGTGGCATAAAAATGGCAGGTGGTATAAGAAATCAGGGAGAGTCTCAATGATTGTGGATCCCTGATAAGGAGAGATGACACACACTGGCTGCATGAAAACCAACCTAAGTGCAAAGATGTGGAGACGATCTTCCAGGAGAATCATCCCAAATGGCACAGCGAGATGCATTTGAGAGGCAGGAAGGATCCCTCACTGCAAAGGAGCGTGCCCATCTAGGATAGAGCCCGATCCTGGAGGAGCTGGAGTGCCAGCCAGAAGCCTCTGAGATTTGTATAAGTTCTGGGTATAACTTATTAAACAGAGCAGTGACCCAATGAAAACACTATTTCATCACTTAAAAATACAGAAGCAAATTTTGAATTTTGAAGGATCCTCCCCTGTGGGTCACAATATACAACTACCTGTGGGCTCCTGAATCCCTGTACAACAAAACTAATATTTGTTGAATGGTCACCTACTGTCAGACACCCTGCTAAACGTTATATGTATTGTCTCATTCATTTGTCACAAAATACTAAAAAAAGTATCCTTATTTTTCCCATTTTATAGATGAAGAAAAGAAACTGAGAAAAAAACATTTAATATGGAAAAATCACTTAGTTAATAGGTGCCAGAGCCTAGGATTTGAACCCAAGCAGAGTTTCCACTCATAACCATTCCATCAAAGTGTTTCTCAACATCATCTAAAATAGTTGTCCAACCCCCTACCTGACACTACACCCTCCATCCTTCCTAGGCAGCTCTCTTAGAATATGCTTCCCAATATTATCCTGATTCCTGTCTACAGGTAACCTATGTTCACTGGACTTGATACCCGATCCTTTATTTTATCAAGAATATGCAGGATAGGGTAAATAGAGTAGACTGGAAGCAAAGGAAACCATTCAAGAGAGCTTTTTTCTTTTTCTTTTCTTTTCTTTTTTTTTTTTTTTTTGAGAGAGAGGGAGAGGGTGAGAGAGAGAGAGGGCGAGAGAGAGAGAGAGAAAGACTCTTAAGCAGACTCTGTGCCTGGCATGGAGCCAAATATGAGGCTGGATCTCACAACCTTGAGATAATGACCTGAGCTGAAATCAAGAGTCAGATGTTTAATCGACTGAGCCACTCAAACACCCCAAGAGGCTGTTTCTTTAATCCGAAAGTAGTGAGTAGACCTTGAGAGGAAATATTGAGAGGCTTTGCGATGGAAGAAATGGTGATTTGGACCTAAGATAATAGAAAAAGATAGAAATGGACCTGTGGTCAGTCTTTAGCCAGGAGCTAATAATGGTTAATACTCTAGAAATTATGCAAGTCTCAAGCTTTCATATGATTAGGATTGATGATGCCATCTGTCCACTTTTTTTTTTTATCAACTAGTAATAAAATCTGGAAAAATCTGAAAATTATAAAATTACATATGCTATTGATCATAAAATTTTAAGCTATAAATTCTCTTAGAGTTCAAATCTGTTCCTCTTTATAGTTTATTAAAGGATATCATGTGCCTTTGGTAAAATATCAGTCTACTGGTCAATGCTTCTTTTCAGGGGATTTCCTCTCCAAATAAAAATACCAGTAAGAACAATGATAAAGTTAATGTCATCATAAAGATTTAAAACTCTGCTTTCCTGTGTCCAACCATCCGTTTATTAAATGGAGCAAGTGTTAATGTTGGAGGAGGATCAAAGTTGTCTGTTGATCCACTAAATTACTGTTAGTCAAAACGAGGCAAAATTTTATATAATTGATAAAATAAAAATGAATTAAAATGTGATTAATATTTAGGGAAATATTTTCCATTTCACAAAAGCACTATTAAAGTATAAAAACACAAGCCGAATAACCTAGATGTGTAAACATGCATTTATTCCTTGTTTTACTCATTCAGTCATTATTTATTGCATGTGCCTGGGCCAGGCCCCATTCTAGTTCTTGGAATCGACTGGTTACCAAGAAGGTCCTTGCTCTCACAGAACTTATATATAACATAAACCACTGGACAAAAAGGAATCGAAATGACCTGAAGAAACAGTATAGAGGTCTCCATTTTATAAACAAGATGTAAATCTATCCATCAGTTTGTAATGGGCCTCCTGGCCTCTGCTTTCTAGAATGCATAGTTGACACAGATTCCAAGCCAGTACTTCCAAAACGTGTTCCTTATCCTAACTGTCCTGTGACATGTTCTTTATTAAAAGGATCCCCCATTTAAAGAGTAGAGAAAAATGCTTCATAGACTATCTTCTCATTGGTGATTAACAACAAGCATTAACTTAGTGAACTCTTGAAATCTGTATGATCAGTAAGTCTATTTTGTTTGCACTCATCTTTCCCAATTTACCTGACTATGGGAAGCTTTGTTTTAGAGAAACCCTGAACACCCCAGAAACACATGATTAAGCACACACTCTCGCTTCTGCTAACCAGATCCACTCCTTCCCATCCATGCCAGTCTCTGCTTCCAGGACCCTCCTGTGCAAGGAGCATCACTGTCTCGCCACTCAGCTGAGAGGTCAAATTATCTTGTTCCTTTGATAGTTCTCCCAAATATCCCTCATCAGCCTTCAGGCTTTCCTAAAGGTGAGCTTTTAGGTGAACCTAGTTCATAATTAACTGTAAAGTTTTAGGTTTAAAAAGACCTGTCAGCTCCAAGTTTCACAGTTCTGGGAGCAGCCCTGCGCTTTCATTTGCAGGGTCTCCTACCCCTCTTTTCCCGACCTCCCTATTCTTCATTTTCTTCATTTACACGGGCAGAGTCCAAGTCTCTGGTTTCCCACACACCGTAGTGATACACTGCTAGCTTATGGTGAGAGAGTATGGTTATAGCTGCCCAGAGCTCTGTACATCGCTTCCTCCCCTGAGTGATAACCCCAGCCAGTTACCCCCGGTTATAGATACAAGAGCCTATGTCAGAGCTGTGGGACAGGAGATACAGGGTGGCCGTCAGTTACTAGATTGTTTGGTCTGATTTGTAGCAAATTAAATGGCCTTACCCATATATGGATTTTAAAAATCCTGCAGTCTTGTTAACTTGAAGGTTACTCTAGTAACTGGTGACATATGAAGACGACAGGCCTAACCCAAATTGTAGGATACAGTCCTTAGACTATTTCTCTAGCAGTTGCAAATACAGAAGTACACAGGGTCTTGGAACCAGACAGCTTGTGTTCATGTGCTGAACTCCTGCCTCTGTCACTTACTAGAAATGTGACCTTGAGCTGGTTCATTAAACTTATCCCTGCCTCAGTTTGCCCATTATAAAATTTTAGCTCTCTGGTATCGGTTGGAAATGGAGTGAGAATAATCACCTGTTGGTTTTAACTTCAAATAAATTAGCATATTAGCATACCTTATAAGGGTGCTGTGTCTACACCTAAAATGGTTAGAACAGTAGTATGGCACATCATAAATATTCAGCGAGTATTATCATTATTGTTAATCATGCTGAGGTAATTATTATCTTATTACCAAAGTTATTCCTTAGGGAAAAGCTAGCCAGACGTTAGGTGACATAAAGTTGGCATCTTTACATGTAAGGCTTGAATTTGGACTTCACTGATGCCATGTTCCAGTTATCTGACTTAGGGCTCAGATTCCACATGATCACAGCACCCAGTGGGTGTGCTTTTGAAAATTTCCTCCCTCCCTCCTTTCCCTTCTCCCCCTCTCCCCTTAAGCGGAGTCCTTTTGGAAAGGCTCCATTTTAACAGGAAAGAATCTTTTGGAAATACCTCATTTACCTTCCTCCAATTTCTCTAATGTACAAATTCTGTCTTGCAAATTCACTCTTTTTTTTTGTATGCTCAGTTTTCTTAAAGCATCACACAGGCACTTAATTCTTATTCTCAGAAGTCCATCCCACTCTTTCTAGATTCTGAATATCAGAGTATGCCTGCTGATTTCCCCTCTTCTAAGGCTAGCTTGGAAGCTGGCCAGTTCCTCTTTGGAATAGACCTTCATGTTGGTTTCCCAAGGTTTGCAGCTTCTAGCCTGGCCTATTAAAATGTCTTCTGCTTATGACCCCATGATTTAGCCCATGCATAGTATGTTTGACTGACATTTCCCTCTCTATCTGGCTGGACCATTGTGATGCCACAGCCACAACATGGATCATGCTCCACAAAAGACTATGCTGCACAACATCAGATGTTTGGTCCTCCACCAACTATGGCTCCTTTTACTATCAAATCAGCTTTCACACACTCTGTGGTCTGTCCTGCAGAACAGGGTAGTGGTCCTCAGCTGTTGGTTTGAACTTTAAATGAATCAATTTATTTTGTGCAGGAGGGCTTCAGTTCATCACTAATCTTGAGAACTGAAACAAGTGTAGATTTGGTGGAATGCTTCTGTAAAAGCAAGAGAGATGCCCAGATGCCCTGGCCATAGGTACTATATATGGACTTAAAGAAAGAAAGAAAGAAACTCATTTCACATAGGCCACCAAGCAGTCATGAGATGTTAATGACTCTTAGTCACCACCAACCTGGACCAAATTCAAGCCAATGACCTATGGGTGAAAGGCTCTATATATCCCATTACCAATCCCCTGAGCCATCCTGTCGCCCCTGACAAGGTCTTTTATCATACCCAGTACATTGCAGTACAATAGTCCAAATTCCTTTACCATCAGAAAATCTTCTTCCATTTAAAAGAGCATTTTAGAGAGAAGCAGAAGACCTAGTTCCTCAAAGAAGCAATTACAATTAAAAATTTTTTGATTTCTGTAGGTTTCACATGGGTATACCTACACACACATATATACAGCATTGAGACTTTTTTATTTTGAATTCCCGTATTTTTTCCTCATGTTTACTCCACTGCACATTTGATTCTGCCTCTGGATATTTAGGAAACTGGCATATCTTGGAGTTCCATTAAAAAAGCCATTAGTTTTAGTTTAACATTGTATAAAACTGATTCGTTAAACCCATGGTGCTTTCTTTCCTAGCTTGTTTTCAAGTGTCATAAATAAATGACTTAAATGTCCCACAAGACAAATGTTCTTTAATCATCTAATGCACTCATTTATCCTAAGCCCTAACCTTAGTCCTAAATTAAGTCTGTTGCAAAAACATAACTTCATCTAAAAACACCCATCAATCCTACGTGGTTTTGATAAGCACATTTAAAAAACATAAACAATCAGACAGTTGTCAATCTGGGTGAAGCCCAGTCCCATTTAAGAGTTATTCACCAGGAGCCATATTTCATGCCCATACTACTGGTAGAATTACAGAAGAGAACGGCTGGAATTCAGGTCTTTGCCAAGAGCTCCTACTGTGAAACTGGGGGGGTGGGGCTGTGGTTTACACAAGTTTAAAATGAAGCGGACTAGACAAAAGATCATCCTTATTCCACATCAGATACATTCTGTTTTGTTTCAGGAAGCTATTAATACTTTGACAATGTTATAAATGCATTAAAATTTCATGATCACATATTTAGTAAATTGCATGTCATGCCTTTGATTAATTTTCATTTGTTTATGGTCCTAAAAATCTGTCAAAGAATCTGGCTGCTCAGAGCTCATACATGAGTAATGATCACCGGAAGGTTTGGTGCAAGGAGAAAAGTTCGATGTAATAAACACTTGACTAAATTGGGTACTTAATATCTCATAACTGAGCATTCACATAGTTTGGTGAAATCTTTGCTTTGACAGATTCTCAGTTTAATTCTGAATTCATATGTCTTTCATTTACCAATGGTGCCCTTTCACGGTGGGGCAAAGATAATCTTCCCATTTTTCCCACTGGCTTCGTTTGGTCCTGCAGAATTATTACCACTGAGCCCCTCAGGATTGCCAGATGCTCCCCCTAACCCCTCACCGGGGCTTTAAAATTTTTTTAAATAGATAAGAGCATTCAGCAAATAGCTAGATTGAGAATAAACTCAAAAATTATCACCGAGGCCCTTCCTCTGCCATAATTTGTCAAATCTGCTGATGGGAAACAAATTCTATTCATAAAGATTTTATTTGGGAGGGGGGGAAACTCTTGTGATTTGGTAGCAATTCAATTATAGTTTTGTGAGATAGTGAGCCCGGAGAGGGAATCCAGACTGACAAGAAATATGACAGGACAGTTACAGAGTGTTTATGCAATTAAACTTTCACTGACAATACCTGCAGAATGATGAATGCGTGGGCGGAGGTGTGTGAGCGCAGGCAATGCCCCACAAGTATTGCCCATTTTTCATTATTATACAACTGTTCAGATCTTTCAAGAACAGCCTGAAGTGAGGTGGAAAAGAGAGTGCTGTTCTGCAGCATGTTAACCAAATGCCTTTTTTTTTTTATTCCCTCCCTCTAACGGGTCTTGATGTGCCAGATGATAAAAGAACATCTATTTTAGAAAAATGTTTCAAAAAGATTAAGATTTACCCTGAGCTTGACATATATTAATTTTGGATACCAAAAGAGGTTTTTATTCTTTTTTCTATCTGCAACTTTATATCACTTCCCAACCGATAGCATAGTGCATAATTAAACTGTTGGGTTATTCATTTTATGCAAGCAGGTGCAAAGGGCACTAAAAAGTAGGATTTTACTGATGGTAGATTAAGAAAGAAAGGAGAAACTTAAAAGCCTTTTGTAGAGGACCACAAAAGCTTACAGACGAGATTAATTTGGTTGGGCAAAGTCTGTATTATAATGCCTTCGTCTTCCAAGGATATATAAAAACAGGAAAATTTCAGGATTTCAGAGCCTCGGAAAGACTGTGTGGGGTTTTTCAGACTAATGACCTGGTTGGGGGGCTTTAAGTGAGACTGTCAGTTTTGGTGTGATTTTTATTTTTTTAAACAAGCATTGAGATTACACTGATGTCTTGAAAAGCTTTAATTTGTGTAAACTTCACCTTCGCAAAATCAGCCCAGAATAACAACTGAAAACCAATGGCAAAGTGAATTCCTTTCAGACCCCAGAGATTGGATGATTCATTGTGGGGAGGTCAGGGAGAAAAATGTTCTAGCCTGTGGCACAAAGATGCAAAGGTTGATGCGAAAACCACGTGTCTTCCCTTAATATTTACACATCTATTTAAATTAATGAGACTTTACTTGGGAAAAGGAAATGAGATCCATCCCCAAACCGTTCATTCCTTCATTTTGATCTCTGGTAAGCTGCTATTGATAAAATTCTTCTGTTTTTCTTTGTTTAATGGTTGATGTTCCTTTGTTAACATTCCTGCCTTCTTTGGGGACATTAAACACCTTGAACTTTTACATACAGATATTCAATGTTTTTGCCCAACCCCCATTATCATTTTCCTCCCGTTGAGTCCAGACCCAAAGGCAGAGATCTGTAATAGTGTGCCTACCTAGATGGCTTCTGGATTGAATTTGTGGTTCAGGAGTGAACTTCCATATGTCCATATGGAGATTATTAGAAGCCAGACTCACATCCACAGACTATGTTTACATGATCCCATCATTTTGCTCAATTCACTGAAATAACTGGTCACTTCAGTATCTACAAAATCAGTTAACCTTATTTATATTAAAGGTGATTTGACTCTACGTTTCTCATCCAAAATGATCAATCTAGAAATCCCCTATAACCATGGTCTAAATGTAAGAGTTTCTTACAATTTTCTCTTTTGTCAAAAAGCTGCACTCTGTTACATCTCCCCCCAAAAAAGACCCAACTTTGTCAGATGTGATTTTTTAAAATGCACTAAAATTGATAGTTGAAAAAAATATATTGTTTTCACATTACTTAGGTGTTAAAATTACACGGCGATGTTCCTTTATTTTCAAAATCCAAACCTAATCCTGTTAATTCAAAGTGAATAACAAACAGGACTAAGACTTTTTCCCAAGTTGTTACATTTATTCAACCTGCTTGTGTTTTGTTCTTCATCATAATTATTTCCAAGTCAAATCTGCACTGATTTCCTTGTGGACCCACGTACCTCTGACTAACTTAAAGAATTGAGCTGGGATAATTCACACAATTCCTCGGGGGTCATGTTCACTGTTTTTTTTCAAGGACATTTTTATTACAAAGCTGATGAAATTTGCATATTAATTCATTTCTTTCAATTTTTTAAGATTAAATGTTGTCAACATGTATCAGTGCAAGGCTCTGACAGTGCTGATGAAATGGGTCAGTCAAGCTTGAACATTCAGAGTAATGCAACCATCTGCAACCCCCTAGCCCCTAGTGGAGTTCTGTGCTACCATTGCAACTTGATTAAAAAAAAAGTTTTATTCAATGCAGGATATTGAAACATTATCTAAGAAATGATATGTGTTCGTTTTTCCATTTACTCAGAAAGTGAATTTGACAACAAAATATATCTAAGGAGATCCTTGCTGACTTGGGAGTTAGCATTCTGTCAGTCTTAATTAAACTACAGCCAAAAAAGCACCCCCCTGCCCCCCAAAAGTTTTAAATTTGGCAAAAGCAATGTAGGCAAGGCCTTGAGTTTAAGGTTTCCTCTCCTGGTGAGGCTTAAAGGTCTCTTCCCATTCATATTCTAAGAAGGAAGCGATGACCGGAAAGCTGATAGAATGTCAGAGATCTCTTGGAATTTATTTCCCAGTGTCCTCAGATGTGGACCTGCCTTTCATTTTATACACAGCTAATAAACATGAGCATTCCTTCATTTCATCCAAAACTCTCACAAAATGGACTGATGTTTACGCAGAGATCTTCATTTCTATGTTTCTATGAACATCAAGCTGTATTGATTTACCTAATTTCTTTACTGTCCAAACATCTACTTCCATCAGCTACTCTCCCAGAGCAATACCTTTAAGTGTTACATTGCCTTTCTATGTGAACCCTGACGGCCTTTCCAGATCATATGTCTCTTGGCATCTGCTTCTTGATAGAAGCTCTTTGTAAGGTACATGATGCCTTGAATAGATTCCAAAGGCCTTGCAAAGACAAAAGTTGTCTGGCTGCCGCTGTTTGAGTAGCAAGGAACCCTACCACCTCATACCTCATTACTACACCCGGCCTTACACGTAATCGAAGCCCCTCCAGAGCATGGAAAGTCACTTCCTGCACCTTGAGGTTCTTCAGGGAAGAGCACACAGAACCACATGACCCAGATTTCACCTCCTGTCTCTGCTAGAGATGGCTACTTCTGGGGACCTTCGGTAGTAGTTCATAGCATGAAAAATACATAAAAGGTATTTTTTAAGTTATAATTTATAGTAAAATATGCTCCTGTACTAACTGCGTTGGAGACTCAAATAGTCAAAGTTCTTACCCTTTAGCAATAGGCAATAATTGGTCAATTCCTGGTCAGAGCGTGGTCCAATAATATATGTACAACATCATTAGCTAAGAAAGTTTGTTTCCCCAAGTGAAAAAAAAAAAATATGCCATATAGTAAGAAGGGAACAGAAGGAGGAAGTAGACTCAGAAATGGTTTTATCTTGATTTTGAATTAAACTCCCAAACTCATATTGGATTGAAAAATCAAAATCAGACTTCACATTGTCAAGTTGGAAAATGTCAGATATGAAATATTTAAACCGTGGAATACAGTCTTCGACTTTGGGTTATAAAACTTTAATTTTGTGAGTTAGTAGCACTCCAATAGTTCAATATTTTTAATTCTACAAATCCATGTTTATTAACTTTCAAGGTTTAAACAGTATCACCAAGTCTATTGAAACTAAATTATTCTGACTTGTGAGAGCTATAGGCTAGCTATAATTTGTTTTCTATTTCAACATAAGTGACAGAGACAAAAGAAAGAACAAATAAAAGGAATTGATTGCCACACAATTCCTTTTTATACTTTCAAAATGACCTCAAACTTGAGCTGATCATTAAAACCCAGATGCATGCCTGCTGTTTTAATTGTGGTGTTTTCCTGTGTGAGTCAGGTCACGCTTAATATGGGGTTACCCTTATGTTGTTAAAACGGAGGGGGGGGGGTGCTTCTATAATAGTATTGCTGAGGAGTTAACTGTATTCCTCTCAAATATGAAACATTGCTTTCTTATCGTCTCTGCATTTATGAAACATGAACTGGGTATTTTTACAACAGTTTCCAAAAAACAAACAAACAAACAAACAAAAAAACCCTCTACCACAATGTCATGACTGAAGGAGAATATCTAAATCATTGTTAATAGCAATGGTGACTTTTCATCTTCCTACAATCAGTACTCTTTTCTTCTAACTCCCCAAGACCGTCATCCCTGGCCCTAGTGATTATTCAACATGTCACTGCTAATCTGTCAACTTATTTAGCATTTGCTCAATACCTACTGTGTGCTCAGTCAGTGAAGTCCTTTCAGGAGACAGATGTGGTATCACAGAAGAAAGCCTACAGGAGAAAAGAGGAACCCACATTCCTTTCCTTGTTGTCTCCCTATCAGCTGTCTCACCTTATGTGTGTATTGAGACCCTTCCAGCCTTCTTCCTCACCCACGAAATCAAACTAGTCCTTACTCACAGGGTTGGTTGAAGGCATCGCAGACGTAATAAATTTGAAAGTGCTTTAAAAACCCTGAAGTGTTTTAAATAGCTCAGTAGAGTAACACATTTGGTAAATAGTTTAGCACAAGACTTTCAGGGTTATTTTCTGATTTTTATATGGTTGTAGGTGAACAATGGTCTCTTGGATTTTTACACTCTAATACCATATCCAGAGCAGCTGCTGTTGATTTCAACATCCAAGTTAGATTATCCAACACAATTTTGACGAAATTCATTCCTCCACCTAACTTAATCTGTATGTAATTTAGTTTGCTGCCAGAGAAGGAAAGTACATTTGCTATACGCCCAAACTCTTGGTTCCAGCAAGAAAATTCAGTATGTTTTGTTTATTGCTTTTGTTTCATATATAATGTATATGACTTCATGATGCCTTGTTCAGGGAAGAGAAGCTGAGGAGTTACCCTTGCATCTCGAATCTGGTGAACATGCACCTTAAAGGCATTACCTACTTCTGAGTCACCCAAATCAACCTGGAGCACCAAGTCACTCCCCTGGGGCTATTTTCTCTGCACAGATATGAGCTTATTTTCCATGTTTCTCTTTTAAGGGTACATTCTGTGATGGGTCTCTTCTGGGCTTTGCAAAGCCTTGTCTTTCTTCCACTTCATATTTCTAAAGCCAGCTACTGCTGTTCTGAGTCCAAAGTTCTCTAAGAATTCTGGAGAATCTTGTTCAAAGAGAAGATTTTTATCATACCCTTGTATATCCCAACACCTGGTTACATCCCTAAAACTTTTCTGAGCCATCTTTGTCCTCTGTATAAGCCTGCTTCCTGCATCTATCAGACAACAGTTCTGTTCACCTTCTCTGAAGGCCGAATATGCCCCCAGGCTGCTGTGACTCACACAGGCAGAATTTACACAACAGACCATGGTGGGGGGTAGGGGGAGGAGTGAACTTTTGTTCTTGATTAGAGTCATTGCCAGTTAGGATGAACAGGTTTTGAATTATGTATTCTCCAAATCAGAAAAGCTTGTCTTTTTTTTTTTTTTTTTTTGGACGTATAAATGAATTATGAGGAAGGGGGAGAAGTTGAGGGCAATGTGTTTATGGCATCATTACAAATAAAAGTTTCGTTTTTAATAAGCAACTAACCCATTCTCCAAAACTGGCCCGGTAAGATTGAACCTTAGTCTTCTCAAGTGGTGATAGGAAGTACAGTACAGTACACTGATACCCAACATGATTATGGAGAAGTAGGTCTTAAAGTTGTAACGTATCCACTGACTTACTAAGTCTTTATGAACAACCAAGTCAATCACATACCCATGTATATATTAAAAAAAAAAAAGAAACAAAAAAAAAAAACAGGGGCACCTGGGTGGCTCAGTCGGTTAAGCAACCCACTTCGGCTCAGGTCATGATCTCATGATCTCACAGTCCGTGGGTTCAAGCCCCGCGTCGGGTTCTGTGCTGACAGCTAGCTCAGAGCCTGGAGCCTGTCTTCAGATTCTGTGACTCCCTCTCTTTCTGACTCGCCCCTGCTCACACTATCTCTATGTCTCTATCTCAGAAATAAACAAAACATTTAAAAACTTAAATAAATAACTAATAAAAAAATAAACAGAAAAAATTATTTTCTTTCTCTTTCCTCCATAATATACTGATTTAATATGTGGATCTACAAACAGTGGTGACACTTTGATGGGAGACTGTCAGACTTGTTAAGGAACTGTGTGGTTCTTTAACCTAGCATAGGCAAGGGAGTTAGGTTTTACTCCTCAGTGTGTCTTTCTCTCAAATGGGTACAATTACGGTAAATGACTATGAGAACTTCCATTCTGGAAGAATTTTCTATACTTAATACTTAACAAGAATGTCTTCTTTCTACTGAACATTGAGTGATTAGAGACTCCTTTTGCAACTCACACATCCTTACTATCTGCAAAGCCCTCAAGGAGCTGGGGCTCTGGCCAGGCACTTAGACGGTAGATTGACAAGTTACACATGTAGTCACTCAGGTACAATCCCAGGATAGAAAGAAGAGCTACGAGTGCCAAGATGCATAACAGGGGTGACCTCCAGAATTTTTGGAAGATATGTAAATATTCAATGTTTTCATTCTCCTTTTTGATTATAAAAGGAATGTTCTTAAATACATATATTTTGAAGTGTATACAAAATATATGTGATTTTGCCATGAAACTGAGCAGTTTCTCTGCTCCTTGGGAGGAGGAGGTAATTTCTGGGTGATTTCATCCATCAAAGCTTCCTTGCTTCAAGAGCTAGATCTCATTAAAGCCTGCTGCCTCTCCAACAGTCAGAAGGTATTCACAGAAAACTATGGGAATATCTTATACTGTAAAAGAATTTTTTTCCCCAAAGGAGATAAATCACATTTTTAGACTTTAAAAAAATATTTTCTCATTACCTTAAGTGTCCACCTTCATCTTGCTTTTGGGTCATTCTGAATTAGTGGTCCTCTACCCTAAATATTAGCTATAAAACCTTAATTCCCTTCCTGAGACAGAATTCACAAAGGCAATTTAGATGATGTTCTAGAACTACCAACTTAAAATAAATCTTTAGAGAAAAAATATTTCTAGGAATAGCCATTGTAAGTTTTTTGCTATTGCAAAAATGTATAGAACTGATCTGTCAGTAGCGGGGACGTGGCTAAATAAATGAAGATACACCCATAGACTAGAATTCTGTGCTGCCATGAAAAAAAAAATGTTGAACATATACATATATTTGAATATGGAACAGGTCCAAGCTATGAAGCCAAAACACGGCAAGGGAAAGAACATACATAGGCTGTTGTCATTTGTGCACCAGGAGATTACTGTAGGCATACGAGTGACAAACGCGGAAATGATCTCTGCAGGGATACGGAAGAAATTGGGGACATGTTACAAACTCTGGGAAGGGTTCTAAGAAATTTGGAAGCAGAGGTGGAAGGAAAGTTTGCTTTCACTGTATAACCATCTATGTGCTTGAACTTTTTCCTTTTTTTTTTTTTTTTTTTTTAACTGCGTGCCTGCTTTAACTTCTATGTTCAGGTTTATAATTGTTAGAAAAGAAGCATTTAAAAGCGGAGATGGTCATTAACTTATTTTAAGATAAAATTAACGACAATCAAGTAAAAGGGAAACAACTTTCCTAAGTTATACTTTTCTATCCCAGTGGATCTTTTCATAAGGAAAACAACCCTGCTACGTCGTAAATTCGCATTTATAATATGTCCCTTTTTCCTAAGCCAAAGTGCACTCTCTAAATTAGTTCTAGGAGCTCAGAAAAAGTTATTTGCACTGAATCGCCAAGCAGTTAGCTCCTCTAGTCCTGCAGACAGAAAGGGCACCAGGAAGCAGCTGCGTTCGTGGAGGAGGAGAAAGCAAATCAGGACGCAACCCTGTGACCTCTGGCAACAAATAGTGCTCCGTGTGAAACGGGCTGAACAGAACATTTCGATGTTGAAGCCCTTTGCCTGAGCTGGAGTAATTAGAACTGTAATTCAGATTTGGGATTTTTTTCTCTGAGGTTTCACAGCTTATGAAGTCAGCAGAACAGGGTTATTAAATCATAGCCTAGTACAAAGTCCAAGAGATTTTTCTAAATGTAGAAGACAGGGAAAATGCAAGCACCAGCTGAGCAGTCCTATGGGCGAGGCGATGAACCCGCCACGGCACAGCTAATGACCTGTTTTAGGGGCACAGCTCATATATTCCAAATAACGGGGGAAAGAATTCCAAATAGCTTAACATCATTAAACCCAAAATGCTATTGGATCCTTCCTCTGTGGCATCATAAAATACCTTATCCAAGTGGAGAAGGGATATGCTTGCCGTAAATCATGGAAAGTTTATGCCACCCCAGATGCAAACTTCGCACTAACTTGTTCACTCTGGGGAAGGTTCATGGGTTTGCTTTGTTTGGGGGTTTGGCGTGTTTTTTTTTAAGGCAATAATAGTCTTTGTAGGATGGCTGCCATGTCAGCATTTATCCTGAAACTCGTGGATATGAGTTCTGACTGGAGTCACCTTTCTGACAAGTGTTATTGCGACTGTGTTTTATATCCCTGTTCAGAATGGTTTCTAATGATAATGCTCTGTCTACCTCGCTGCTTCACACTAAATTATAGATGCCACGATGACAGGGCAGACTGCATCCGAGCGCAGAGCTCGACTCCCTCTGTGTGATGTCAGTGCCTCCACCCTTCTGTGCCTGGAATTAAAAATGGGAAGCGAAGATATGCAAAACATTTGTGCTTAAAAATAATGTTCCGTCAGTTATTAAACAAGTGATATTTCATTTAATCAGCTCAAGGGATTATTTTAAATGAAAAGGCAGAGAGGATGATTTTATTAACACATTCCTGCCCTAGAGTCCTACTGTAATAATTCTTTACCTGCCTAAATTAAAAAGTTATAATTCAGTCTGTCTACGGGAAGAAGTTCTGGGTGACTGGATTTTATTAGTTCTTTGATTTTTAGTTGCTCACAAATGGAGGGAAAGGCTGAAAAGCTTATCCTATAGCTGTGAGAATGTTTTAGCTACTTAATAAATCACCCCTTCTCTAAATGGTGATTGTATCCAGGACTTATAAAGCAAGTGTGCTTCTGAATACAGTGTTTTGTCAAAATGGGGGCTGTCTGACCAATCCACTTAGATACTTGAAACTCCCTGCAATTTGTCCCACCACACATTTAAACCAATGTGGGAGACTTAGGTACTATCCAAAATGTATTTCTAAATGTTATTTAATTGTCAGTTACATAGAAGGCACTATGCTAGGATCTGGAGAAAGAAAAGACAAAGAGGCGAAAAAAAAAATAACACTTCTGGCCTTATTGGAGCTTAGAAGCTAGTAGGGGAGGCACCCATCTAAACAAAGAATACAAGGGAGTCCGTGAAACAAAGGGCAGAGAAAAAGAGAATAGAAGTGGCTGACTCGAAGGTTTAAATACCTACCCTGACCCAGTGCAAAGAAGCATCATCATTGTAATTGTAACTGTAATAACACCTTTAATGAATATTGTATTTTACAGTTTACCAAGTATTTTATTAAATATATGACCATGTTTGCTCATATTGACTTTCAAAACAATCCTGTGAGGTTAAGAGTGTATTATTTCCATTGTACCAAGAGAAAATCACAAAGAGAAATAATTTTTTGTCTGTCCACTGATCTCATCATTTAAAACTGAACTTCCAAGGCTGTCTTAATTAAAGCAGTTTGCTAACCTGGAAATCTGTTTGGTCAACCCGTGTCAAGGGGAACAATGTACGCAAAACTGGGTGTATGGTCAAAAATACATTGTGCTTGGGAAAGAGTTTGCTCAAATTTTTAAAGCAGACCATGATTCCAAAACACAGTAAGATTTACTGTTTCAATGGAGTCTTTCATCTCTTTTTATATGTGGCTGTTCATTTATGTCACTAAATTGCTTTAATTTTCCCTACAGAACAGAGTGGGTCATAAGAATTACAGTTCACAGGGTATGTAGACACAGTTCCACTACCAGCTGCCTTTGGTCTTACTAGTTCCTACAAAGAGTGTGAAGAAGCAACCTTTTAAAGATCTGTTCATTCGTTCGTTCGTTCATTCATTCACTCATTCATTCACTTAGGCATTTAAGTACCTACAATCCCCCTGCTGAGTCACTCTGTAACCATGAGGTACAAGGTGTGATCAAACAAGTTACTGACCTGTTTTTTTCAATCCAAACTCTGTATGCAAAGATCTCTACCAGACGCTTTGAAGGATATAAAGGTGAAAAATAAATGGGATATGGCCTCAAGGATCTTAACGCCTACTAAGAGAAGGAAATTGGAAACAACCCTGTGAAAGAAGCAAGATGAAATTAAGATGTGGTAGGAAGAAAGCAGATTATCAAAATGTTCAACTTCTACGGGGGGATGCAGAAATCAACACTGGAGAACATTCTGTAAGAGTGCTTAAAAGGAGTATTTTCAGTTCCTTTCAGAAGTAGCTCTCGAGAGAGGCTGTCCTCTTTTCCACATTAATTGTCATGCTCTTTCAAATTCTCTTCCAACATGCACGTGGTATTGGTCATCTGGTTACTGCTCCCACCCAATACGGATAGTTATCCCTATCCCTTGGGCAGAATTATCTTGGCTATATAAAGATGGAAGGAATTCAGCCAAAACTGCATTTGGTGGGAGAGTGGCTTTCTGTAGCATTTGGAACATACTCCTGTCATTTTCACTCATTTTCAGCCCTTTTGATGGATCTCTCCAGTTGGAAAGAGCTCAAAAACAATTTCAGTGCAGATGCAAATAATCCTAACAAATTATTCTATAAATACACCACAAATAGCAACACTTTGGGAGGTTAATAGCTCTTACTTATCAAATAAGAAAACTGAAAAACAGAAGCTGTGTCCATGTGAGGAAAGTGACTGAACTCTGAATCCAGGGATCTGGGTGGTTCCTGCGGTCAGCATGGCGATGCTGCATACCACCTGGGAGAACGCTCGCATTTAGTTGCTTGGCTCATGATCCATCAGGATGTGTATCTTTTTTTCAAGTAACTTGCCATTTGCAAACTCTCATCCTCGATATGTGTGGAAGGTGAGGGAGGGTATGTGGTAGGGGAGGGACATAGAGACGTCACCCTCTTATGAGCAGAGGAGTAAGAATCCAGCCAGGTCTCAGGAGGCGTAGACTCATTGTGTTAGAACTCTTGCAAATCAGGATTGCAGAAGCCATGGGTGGGAGTTGATATGCTTTGTCCTCTTCTGCAGAAAGTAGGCCATAGGCTGCCAATTCTATGTACAAAATATCAACCCAAACATTTCAACTTCAACTGGAAGTCATGTTATATGGCCTCATGTATAGCGAACTTCCTCCTGACTGAATTAGGACTTCCAGTTAAACATAGTATGTAACAAAATATACATGCTTTCCTGAGTCAACTTATTTTCTTTGGAAATTACAGTAGACAAAAGGAGGAAGACTCAGGGTTAGAGCAAAAGAATTCCCGTGCTATTTAATGTAGAACTTACAAAAAAAAAAACTGTGGCCAAAAGATGTTTTAATGAATGATGAGGTCATTAAAAAATTCTCCTAGCCTTAATTCTTCCAGGATCAGGGAACTTTTTAGGTGAAAAAAGAATTATAATGGAGGGCGGGGTGGTGGTGGTGGTGCCTGGGTGGTTCAGTTGGCTGGGCATCCCACTTCAGCTCAGGTCATGATCCCCTGGTTCCTAAGTTCAAGCCCCACATAAAGCTCTGTGCTGACAGCTCAGAACCTGGAGCCCGCTTCAGATTCTGTGTCTCCCTTTCTCTTTGCCCTTCTCCCGATCATGCCCCTCTTTCTCTCTCTCTCTCTCAAAAATAAATAAACATTAAAAAAATATAATGGTTAAAAATCCACAACTATCACGCATGGGAGGCACATGATAATAAAATGAACAACAATAGCAAATGGCCAATGAGAACTTCCTATGTGCTAGGCAGTGTGCATATGATTCCATTTAATTCTCACCAAATTCAGTGAGGTAGGAGCTACTATTAACTCCATGTTATAAGAGAATAAAAAGAAAAGTCAGATAAGTTAAGTAACTTATCCCAGGGTTTCACACCAATAAGCAGTAGGGTCAAGTTTTGAACCCAGTGGTCTGACCCCACAACCCACGTTCTCCTCCACCACTCTGTATCAAGGGGGAGACTTTGATAAAGCCAGACACACCTGACTTTAAATGTTATCTCAGAGCTGGGTAACCTTGTACAAGTTATTTTATTTTCTAAACCTCAATATCTTTATCTGTAACATTGGTATAATAATGCCACTTCAAAGGATCAGTGAGGATGAAAGAAAACCCTATAGAAAAGCACAAAATAAAACCCATATTATGGCCCATTACCTTGCACATAAATATTCTATAAACTCTAGAGGATTTCTGGAAAAATAAAGAGTGGAGACATGTGACAACCAATTTATTAAAGTGACAAATTAGATGGCTAATGTACATAAAAATTATAATGTGTATACATATAATTTTTATCTCTGTAGATTAATTCACATAACTTTTGAGTTTTTCTCATTACAACTATTAGTAGTATTTTAGTTAAAATTGTTAAGCATGAACTTAAACAGTTAACATGAGAAGGTCACTCTCAGAACCTGAAAATTGGAGGTGCATCTATGGCGTGGTTAAGGCATTAGTTTACTTTTCCACTACAATGGGTTATATAAAAAAAAAAAAAAAAAAACCCTCCAATATAAAAATAAAAAGGAGTTCATGCATAAAGCATGATGCCCTGAAGCATATTAGATCTGTTTATCTCTTTGTTTAAATGAATGCTAGTTGGTATAGTTTACATAACATGGCAGGGATCAGCTTGATAAAGTGTTTATATCACCTGGGGAACACACCGGCTCATTTCCTCAACACCTTTCCACATGACTAGCTTGCCAGCAAGTGTAATAGCAAACAAAGTTTTAATAGGTCAAGAGCAGAGTAACTGCTCACATTAACCGGACGGGGAGAGGGGCCTGACGTTCACCAAGGCTAACAACTGACACTCTGAGCATGCATTTTTGAATGCTGCTTAATGGGGAGTTTAGAAGGAAAGGCTTTTATAAAAGCCTGAGATTACTTTCAAGCTTTGGGTAGAAGGAAGAAGGGAAGAGGAGCGGCATTACTGTGCATGCACGCTTGAAAATGTGGGTGTGCTTCAAGGCAGGTGGCTCCTAAACCATTTCTGCGTCTCTTGTCTGCTTTAGCAACTCACGATTAACTCCATGATTAGGCTTACGGACTGACTGCAGCTCTTCCATTTTCTTTAAAGCTGTCCGAACTAGGAGAGGCCCTTATTTTTATTTGTGTGTCCTCTAAGTGAAGCTACTACTTAGAGACTGTTTGTCATATCACATCAGTGTTACTGAAAGCTGCAACAAGACAGATAAACATATGATCTATCTTGGAACTTTTTTCTTTTTTTTTTTTTTCTTTTCTTTTTTTTTTTTTTTTTTTTTTGCCTACTAGGAGGAGAAAGAAAGGTTGAATGTCTTCTTTCTTTCTTTCTTTGCAACTTTGTCTTCTTCCCTGGGCAGTGTGATTACTTATGAAGCTAATAGCATCTATAGACTTCATAGTCTCCCGCCCTGGAAGCACACACAATAGTAAGTTTCCAGTAAAGTTTTGTGGGTGTTCAAGTGAATAGCTATGTTGCTAACACTGGCTTTGGCAGCTGATAAACGACAGAACAGGCTCAATATTGTATTTATCCTTTCCGTATTACCAAGAGGGGAGGCAAAATCTGCTACTGTATTTAAACAGAAGAATGGACAGACTTCCTTTTGTTGCAAAGTCTGTGTCTTTTGTGGGTATACTATAATTGAAGCCTTTTTAATAATACAGGATGTGGAGAAGCTATGTAGGAAAAGAGTTGGGAGTTCATGTGGAATGTTCCTTTGCTACCACCCACTGTAGCAAATAGGAAACTTTGTCAATATGTATCCAGGCTCCAGAGGGATACAGATCAGCAACTGAATCATAGGTAAATAGATAGATTTGACATGGCAGTGGCGGGAAACATGCTGAAAAACAAATCCACGGGAACAATTTTACAGGGCCTGCCTTCTATTTTCATAAGGAAAAACTAAGCCAAATAATCTGACAAGGGCGGAAATCAAATCATCTGTCAAGTTCCTCTACCTTTCATTTATCACACAGTTTAATACCGTAATGAAAAATAGCAAATGAAAAATGAAGTGAATGACCAATGAAAAATACATTCTCTGAGGATACAGTAATGTGTTGTTAGCCAACTCCCCCCACCCCTATGCACATGTAACTGCTAGGGGAGGCCCTGTGGACACACAACCCTCTTCACTCAAGTATAACAAATCCTGGGATGACACGAGCATTGTGGTTGGGAGGGTCCTCAATACATAAACGCTCTCCAGCATCCCTCAGCCCTCTCAGCCTGCTACACTTTTTTAATCCTTCTTTACATCAACATTCGGGGCTAGTACAGGGTGGTTCTGTGTGGGCAGGGGCCCAGTGATTCCATCCTTGCCCAAGAAATGCAGTCTCAGGAAGAGAGGATAGAACTATATTTATGGACGGTTCACTGCATGCCAAAGATTGGTTTTCACCGTACCATGTAAGGCAGTGTGAACCCCACTTTCACAACTAAGGAAACTGAAAATCAGAACAATTCATGGGTCCAACCCCTGCAAGTTAAACCCAGGCCTACTTGGTAACAAACCCTGTGCCCTTCCCGCTGATTCCGCTCCTTCCCGTAATCCAAGAAGATAAAAATTTCCCATAAAGTGGATGCTAAGGCCCCTGAGAAAAAGTAAGGAGGATAAAAAAAAAAAGAACTCGGTAGATGGCTTTAAATATAGAATTTAAACAATAGTGACTACCGTTTATTGAGCACTTACTACGTGCCAAGCATTTTTCAAAACACTCGATCAACTGTCTGAGCATCACAGTAACCGTAGGAGTGAGTGCTAGTCTTAGTACCATTTCCAGATGATGAACCCAGGGTGCAGAGAAGTTACGGAACTCACCCAAGTTCACACAGCCAGGAAGTGGTAAAGCTAGGGCTGGCTCCAGAGTCATCTTCTCAATGACTACCTCTCAGCTCCCCTTAAGCCCAGCAGAAAGATCAGGAAGGAACTAAGAACTTGCCTGGGGCCAAAAAGGATATATGGAAGCCTGTTGATTATTATAAGACAAGGCTGTCGTTAAGAAAATGGTTTTAGGAACAGCAATAAAATAGTTCCATTTAAATAATACCACCCATTAAAAGAAAATATCATTTATCCTCAATCCTCCTGTCCAAACAGTGTAAGCTTGGGGAAGAGATAACATTTATTTTACCCATTTGGTACAGTCTAACAGATTGTGGGTACTCAAATCAGTCTCTTGCTCCTCAGCCAAGATGATTAATAAGGCAGAATATATTTACTTCTAAGGAGCAGAGGAGTTGATTCTGATTGAGACAGTGTGTGCTATTGAGCCGCAAAACAAAACTGACCTCAGCATAATTAGGTTGGACATGGTGGAGTGAGGACTTGAACACAAATAGTTCTATTTTGACAAGCAGGATTCAAGAGCAGCTGCTTTCTTTGCTTTTTCTTTTTCTTTTTTTTTTTCAAAAGGAGGATGATGATTATTTAATATTTGTTGAGTGCCAACAGTGTACTCAGCTCTACGCGAGACCTAGGAACTGGTTGTTGGAAACTGCCTGAAGGGAAACGTTAGCAAATTAAAATCCATAGAATCAGCATGAAGGCAGCTGAGGAATACCTGATTAGAGCAAGACTCTGCGCCTGTCCCAGAACAACAACAACAAAAAGCAGTGATAAGGCAAGAAAGAAAAACGTGTGTGGTTCAAATCGCAGGGATGCAGTGGGGTGGAAAAGTATGCTTTAAAAGAGAGAACTCCCACCCAAGTGAAGCTAATAGAAAGGAACATAAACTTCAGCAGGCAAGGTGGAGGGCAGGAGAAGGAAGAATAAATTCAAAGAACAAAGACATCAAGGCAAATTATCAGCCTTTCTACGAGTCCTGCAAGAGAAGGAGGCCTGGAGGAAAGGCAGCCTCGGGTCAGGGTGTGGGGAACGGCTCTGGGGATGCACAGAGCATTGCTGAATTATTGCTCTGCCTGTGTTTGAGGTGCAGAGCCCCATGAGTGAATCTGTGACCCAGGGAGTGGGGAGGCATAGTGCCCTTTTGGTGGTGAAGGTAAAGCTGTGTCCCAGAGGTGAGAGCATCAAAGAAAGCTACAGTCGAAACTACGTTCCATTTCACCAGGGACCGATGGCCCTCGCTTGGCAAGTCCTGGGTGGGCCAAAACAAGCGGCCAACCATGATCGCCACCATATGCCCCGTGATCACACTGATGGCAGTGGCTTCACCCCCACAGCACACAGGTCTCCCAACCTTGGGACAGTGAGCTCAAGGCTCACCTCTCAATGAGCGAGGTGGCATTCTGGAAAGAACCAGTGCAATAGTGGAATCATAGCAAATTAGAGAAGACTTAGAAGCAAGGGAGTCCTTGGAAGGAGTCCCCAAAACCATGGATAAAAGAGAGTCCTCAAACCATGGGTTTGACACATTCTGACTTTCGAAGGACTTCAAGAAAGAACGAAAAAAGATCCTAATTCTTGCACGGGTATTAAGCCAAATTGGTAACCATGGGCAAGTGTTAAAATTCTGTTACATCTTAAAAACTAGCTAAGAGATGGAAAGCAATGAGTAGGAATAAAAGGCCATTTCTTTCCATAGAAGGAGGTTAATTGTGGAGAGCCCAGGGGAGAATGCTGATACCAGCTTTCTTCATGCTTAATAACAACCTGGAAGAGGAAGATGAAAAGCAAGTTGGCAAAACTTGATGAAAAGGAATTATTTAAGGGTATTTGAGTCATGGAAGAGGCTGAGAGAATCTAGAAAACACAGACACATGGGCGGGGGGAAAAACAGGAAAATTAAAAATATCCCAGCAAGCAAAACTTCAGCTGAAGCAGACAGAGAAATCCACCTCAGAAGAGAGAGGGAAAAAGTGTGGATCCCCCAGACAGGTCTCTCCTGCGTTTGGCATACGGGGTGGGGTTGCCCGGAGTATAGTTCTTGGGGGATTAACTGAAACTAAGCATTGGTTGTTGTTTAGCATCTGCTACTGGTAGACCTCAGCTCCTCAGCATTTTATTTTCCTCTAGTTGTAAAATAAGGACAATAAAATTGGTCTCATTTCTAGGAAGACTGAGGAATCCGCTGTTACTGATTGAAAATTCCAAGTGAAAGTGTTCCCCCCATGTATCTATTGATTGAATTAGTAGACAATTCTCCAAAACACCCAAGTGGCTTTTGTATTCCATTTTTTCTGCCTGCCTTTGGCACATGACTAAAAGCTCTTTTCTGTTCACAAAAATAGCTGCTTTATTTCTATAGATAGCACCAAAGCATACCCTGTGTGTCTAAGTCAGTCATTGTCCCCTGGAGAAAGGTGGTGGTTCATGAATAGGAAGTTAATCAGCTTCTTATAAGATAAATTCTAGCTATTTCAAATTTAAAGGAAATACTGTCCCACCCCAAAGCCTGATGAATAATATCTCAGGATGCCAGAAAGTGAATTCATACTCTGCTACTTCCCACCCCTGTGCTGCCATTCCCAGCCATCTGGAGAACAGAGCCCACCCCCTGAAAAAATAACTCTGGAGGGCAAGAGTTTAGGTTGCTTCTCGTAGCTGAATTGGATGGCGTCACGGAGTAATGGCAGAAGTTAAGAGGGGCTGATATTATAACACCAGCAGAGAACTTTATAGTTTAAGGTGTGCTTTCACATCCATTATTTTGTTTGATTCTCATGAGAACCCTGGCGTGGGAGTCCACACACCATCATTGTATAGATGAGAAAACCGAAGCCCAGAAAGGTTCACCACTGGTTCATGAACAAAGGGGCTAGAACTCCAGCCTGGCCATTTTAGCCACACAAACCCATTTTCTTTCCAATGCACCAATTTAAAAAAGGCAGAGAAAGGCATGCCCTTCTTCAGAATCTAAGTAATCCTGCAGGCATGCGGAAGGGCTGATATTTATCAGATCCCTCTCTCACCTCCAGCACACACCCACACACCACCCTACACCCCTATGCACTCCAGCCCATCCAGGAAAGCATTTAAGGTAAATGAAAGTGGCAAGTCTGACACTCCCACTTGTTAGCAAGAGCAAACCACTGGAGAGATGTGTTTACAAATTCAACATTACCTTTAGGAGGTCTGTGGAGACTTTGATTTCTGTTTGCGCTCATCTTATGTTAGTGATTTTCATATTACATTAGCAAATTTAATCTCTGCTAATGTGATAGGAAGTTACTAACACAATGAGAGTTGATTTAGCAACTTGCAGGCTTAGGTGGCAAAAGCCAAATTCCCTAGCAGAACGCCAATTCCGATCTGTATTTAAAAAATAAATGAGGATACAGGGACATCAGAAATGTCCACATTTCAGATCTAGGGCAGAACCAAAGTGGTAGGAAGTTTTGGACCCAAGACATTTGTGAACGGGGAGAGACAACTCGAGGAACCACTGTTGGACTTGAGGCCTTACTCTTGTTACTCTGAGTTAATAGAGTATAATTTGTCGATTACTTAGCTTCTTATTCACTAGGCTTACTTGAGCCTCAGGAAAGCATGGGTGTTGAAATCACCAAAATAATTATCAAATTTCATTTAAATCAAGCCTAAGATAGCATTCTTCTCCAAAAAGCCCTTCACTCCTGTGCTGGACAAATGGAAAGCAAATGGCTTAACCTCACTTGGGGCGTCTTACTCCTGACCACTTATTGGAAGTGCCAGTGATGGGGAACAAGGTGTTCCCCAGTGTTCAAATGAGGAACCCCCAGAGAAAGAAAAAAGAATCCCAAAGTGTGGGGAATGGCTTCAGGCTGGTGTGCTATTAACTGTCTCCAGGAAATTCTGAGGGGTTCACTCTACTACTAACTGTTATTTATTCTGGGCTTCTATAATACAAGTGATGGAAGACAACTGGAAATGCTTTAGAGTCCCGGTAATAAGCTGGAAAAAGTTGAACATGTTTTCTAGACAAAGTCTCCTTTTCTATATACACATTATAAATATGTAATCTAGATCACCGGGTGGCCAGATACTCCAACACCTAGAAATGTATTTGAGGTGCCAAGGTTCTTAGGTCATAACCCAACCTTCTCCCACAGAACTTTAGAAATACCTGCTTAACAGTTCTGCTGGAAGCAAGCACAGTTCAGACTCACCCACCATCATGACTGAAACCCCTCTCTATTATTATTATTTTTCCTTCACCAAGCACGGATTTATTGCTATAATACATACGTGCACGTACTGGATAATAAAACTTCCCTGATTACCTTATAACTGCACATTAAAAATTTACTAAGATAAAATTAATGTGATTTTAATAATATTGTTTTAATATACAGAATGTCAGGTGACAGCCAAAAAGCTGTTTGGGATTCAGCGTGCAATGTGCCTCTTTTGCAGCGCCCTGGTAGCAATAGCTGAACTGGCAGATGAACACTCTCTGTTAAAATTTCTGATACGTGCATCCCGAGGGAAACAGCAGAAGTTGGGACCTTGTACAACGTGACCAGACCATGCTTTTGAGACTGTAATGTAGGGAACATCCCTGCATGACAGGGGGACTGGGCCAAATCGACGTATAAGGAATGTTGTTTCCTGTGCCCTCTTCTATGAGATTCAGCCAGAGAAAATAACTTCAAAGAGTCTTTTGATGGAGAAAAAAATGTTTTCATTCGCCCGTTTTATGATAGTGCTGCAGGATACTTACAGTTGATTTACTGTAATGACAGGACCTGGCTACTGTCCCAAAGGAAAAGAAATTCCCCTTTACTCCTGCCACCTACCTGCCATATTTATTATTCCCAGCTAGAGGTGCAGACAGGCAAGTGACGGGTTAAAGGGAAAGATGGTTGGAACACAGCAAATAGAGATCATCCAACCAGCCCGCCGGTGTCACATGCACTAGGACGCCTGTGACCCAGGGCGGAAACTTTCCCATGGTCAGGTGCCTGCTCGCTTCAAACCCCAATAAAGAGAGCGGACCTCCCAGCTCTGCACGGCTGCTGAGGGGATCTGAGGGGCCCTGGAGAAGTAACAGCCTGGCTTGTACCCTGCTGGGCAAAGGCTCAGCCAAAGGAAGTGCCAGGACCCTGTGCTGACCCACTTCGGGCCCTTCCTCTCCATTTGTTCCCAGGCAAAAGAGATACAAAAGCATCACTATGGCATGGTGAAAAGTTGGAGAAGCATTCTGGAAATTGACATGCAAATAAGCACTCCAAGTACTTCACTTTGTTCAGAAAATTCCCATCGCTGGGACCTGTAAAAACACCAATCAGAAGACGGGCAGTGATGGGAAGGGGCTGGTGGATTTGCAGCCAGTCTTTCCCTGTAAGGGACTGTTTCTGTCTCATGTCCCGGTGTGAGCTGGCACAGGTAAAACTAAACACACACCCAGCAAATGACCAAGAAGAGCACAGCTTCAGATGCGACAGATACGTGTTCTGTGATAGCACACGTGCGTTCCAGTGGCATCTTCTAGGAACTCTCCTAGCTGCCCGCAGAAGCCCTAAGACACAAGCAGTCATCATAACCTGGGTTCATGAGAGAAGGCAAATGTTTCCCATAGGACAAAGGCAACTGTTTGCCACAAAGCCAGCCCCGGCACTGAGCATATGCACAACTTCCTGCGTAAAGACATTCAAGTTCTAGACAAGGATCTTAAGACAAAATCCCTGCCTTAATCACTTAATCACAGCTTTTTAAATCACCACTGCCTCTGATAACCTAGATGTCAGCCTTCCAACAGCAGATCTTAGGACATACCATATACAGTGCTAAGTGGAGTCAAAGATTCCCTATGAAAGTGCGGCTTCTGACAGGTGAATGGCCTGCACTGGGCTGTGGAACATCCCTTTGGCTGAATCTACAATAAACACCAGACCATGAGAAATCTGGGCCATTCTCAAAGAGGATAGCGCAGGCCATGTGTCAAAGGAGGCACAAAGGCGGGAGGTAAAAGGAACCAAGCGAAGGCTTTGAACCATGGGCTCTTTATTGGGGAATGAGTGGATTCATTCTGATTCTAATGTTAAAACAAAACAAAGAAGCCTATTTCTTTTTATACAGTGTGTCCCACTCACCACACCCACAGGAGGCAGATTATCTGTGTTGTGCAAGGTCGGCTACCATCATTGCCTTCTATCCCTCCCTACCTGCACAGAGCCAACCCTTCCTGAAAATTATCACCCCTCTCTCCCTCACTGGAGACATGCTTTGTCAAGAAAATCAAGCCACAGACTCCAAGCTCTGAATTCTGTTGCTGAATTTATCATCCATCCTCCATGGAAGGTTTTTTCAATCCAGAAGCAGCTCCATGGACTTAAAAGGAAGCCATAATCCCACACAATTACAAATCCAAAGGAAAGACTGCATGAAAATGGGTTAATTCGGTGGCCCAACAAGGTCATCAAAAACCAGGTTCTTTCCTTCTTTCTACCCTTGCCCTTCTCTCAGCCTTGCTTCTCACTTAGCAACAGCCGTATCCTCACAGCAATGTCCTGATGCAGAGAAGAGTCTTCGGGTGTTTGGTTTGGTTTTGTTGATCTCTTTTGAAGGTGGCACAGAACTTCTCCCAAAAGCCAAACCCACCAGATCCCCCTAACTTCTCAGGGCCTACAAGGGCACATGTTCTTGAAGCCCCCTTGTCCTTTCTTCATAAGAAGAAAGAGCATGGCCCTGCCTCAGTTCTCCCAAACACTGTGTGGCTTTTTGGCTTTGTCATCATAATCAGAGTCGATTCCAAAGTTCATTGAGGCTGTATCTTTGATAGCCCACACCACTGTTTCATCAGCTCTCTGCCTTCATCCTCACTGCTCTCCTTCCCAAACTCTGCTCTGGCCATACTGGCCTCTGCTATCCCTTAAACACATGGTGCACTTCCCCACCTCTGGACCTTTGCACAGGCTATTTCTTCTTCCAGGAACACTCTTCCACCAGATATCCAAATGGTCACTGCCTTACTTCCTTCAAGTCTCTAATCAGATGCTTCCTTCTCAGTGAGATTTTTTCCTGGCGATTCTATTTAATATAGCAACTCCTTCCCCCTACATTCCCTGTGTTAATCCCTTGTCTTATTTTTTTCCATAACCTGTCCTACAATCTAGCATACTATATTATATATTCATCATTTATCATATACTTAGCATACTATGCTCACTTATTTACCTGTTTTTTTTTTAACTTCCTACTGGATGCTCTGCTGGGGAGGGTTTTCTTTTTCCTACTTTGGTAACTTCAGAACCTAGAACATTGACAGGCACTAGCAGAAACTACTTTTTGAATGAATAAATTCTGAAACCAGTTGTGGGTAGTTAGACCCACAATGGCTTTACCAAATCATGATTCATGCCTGGAGCTTGCTTTCCCCCAAAGAATGCAGTAGGCAGAGGGAAATCGATAGTGGGGGTACTTGTAAGGAAAACAAGATTGTAAGGGTTTTGGTTAAGTATTCAACAATACCAACAATATATATTCCTTGATTTACTTCCCTTTTTAAAAGAAAGAGAGATAATTATCACTTCTCCTGAGTCAAGAAAAAATGCCTTATTTCATGGATTCTATTTTTTCCCACATTTTAACGCCTCTAACTATGGGGTGGATCTCACAATCAGTGTTATCTTATGATCCTACAACTGGCAGTATTTTTTTCCTTAGAGCTTCATAAAAAGATGCACCATCTTAAAATGGATGATGTCTTAAAAGTCCATGAAATCCCATAGTATCCCTTGAAAACACGGTATGCTTCTGAAGTATGATGCAATACTAAAGAAGAAAGAATATTATTATCATTGTCCATAGACACACAGCTGGTTGCTATTAAATAAATGAAATCTTTCATGATCTCCAGCAAAACTGGACATGGTCTTTTTCTCTTGCCTTCCTACTGGAAAGCTTTGATTTAAGATAATGTCTGAGCAGAGAAGCTTTGTTCAGCAGTGTCATTTGACCCAGATTGTACGTTTTTATAGCCTGAGCCAATTAGTTAAAGTGACTTTGACTATAATAGGGACCTGTGACATTCCTCAATATTATTGCATTAGTCACCCTGAAACAGTTTCTGGCTTGTGTTTGTAATCTGGCTCTGATTGTACCTTCTTCATCTCGATATTTATATGATTGGTTGCTGTCCTATAAAATAACGACCTTCGAGTCCTTGAAATTAAACCCTCTATGATTTTCTTTATTTCAATAAGTCCGTGGCACTTGATGGAACAGTGTGAATCACCTTTATTGTTCTGATTACTAATCAAGCATTTGTTTTTTTCAATCTTCTTAATCTATATTAACTAAATGAGGGTTGGGCTAGAAGTCAGGAAACGGGTTATGCTCCCAACTCTGTTCCTTAAGAATTGGGTAAACCTGGACAAATCACTTACCTTCCTCTGCTCTCATTTTTCTTGCTAGCCATGGGGAGATCGTTCTAGATCATCTAGTTCTCGAAGTCTGTGATGGAATAAATTTGTGGTGCCAGGCCCAGTTTATGTTTAACTCGGGCTACAATCCCAGCCTCCATCCCAAGGCTGCATTGGAGGAGGGCTGGACCTCATTAAATGCGCTAACTTATTTATGAAATAAAGGTAGATAAGTCCTGACCATGAATTCCCTGAAGGCAAAACGATGTCTCATTGACCTTTGTAACCTATCATGAGACAGACACTCCTTGAAAATAGGGACAGTAGCTATATAATTCATTTCTGTATCCTCAGTGCCTCACAATATGTAAGTACCTCATACATATTTGTCGAATGAACAAATAAATAACTGAAATGTGGTACTTCAGCTATTACTTCCTCTTAGCCTTGACGAAACCATAATTTTCTATTCCTTCCATTCTTTCTCTCTTCTTCCCTGTAATGTTTTTCTCTTTGTTCCTTTACATTTGCATTTTTTCTTCCCCCCCCCCCCACTGGTATCATATAACTTTTCATTAGTATAAGTCCTAGTCTCTTTCTTGTGGTAAAATATACATGACATAAAAGTTACCATTTTGACCATTTTTAAGGGTGCAGTTCAATAGCTATAAATACATTCACATTGTGCAACCAACACCATTATCCATCTCAGGAACCTTTTCATCATCCTACACCAAAAATCTGTCCCCGTTAAACAACAGCTCCCCCATCGGCCCCTCCCCTGAGCCACTGGTACCTACTATTGTACTTTCTGTTCTAAAAATTTGCCTATCCTAGGTATCTCATATAAATGGGATTATACTTTCTTTTATATTTTGGGGTTTTCCTGTGCTTCTTCTGACCCTTCTTTTCCTCTGCTTCTGCTTTTCCTCTTCGTTGCTCCTCACAGCTGCCTTCTCCCTGCATGTCCTCATTTTCTCCATCCTTCTGCTGCGCCTTCTAGTTGCCCAACCACCACATGGCACTTCCTTTATATTCTCTTATGTCTTCTATCCACATATAATTTTTATATTTTAATTCATTCTTTTTTTTTTATTAAAATATTTTTATTTATTTCTAGGAGAGAGAGAGACAGCGTGAGCAGGGCAGGGTCAGAGAGAGAGGGAGTCACAGACTGAAACAGGCTCCAGGCTCTGAGCTGGCAGTCAGCACAGAGCCTGACGCGGGGCCCGAACCCACGAACCGCGAGATCATGACCTAAGCGAAAGTCGGACGCTTAACCGACTAAGCCACCCAGGCGCCCCTTTAATTCATTCTTTTATAAAGCTGTGTTCCATTTAAATGTGTCACAAAACATTTAAGGGCAGAAATAGGACTCTACAAACTTTGAAAGGCTTTAGAAAGGGCCTGCTTATAAAATGACAGCACCATAAGGCACGGAACAGACAGGAGAAGGGAGTCAATGTCGTTAGGGGGGGTTTGCCAGGGAATCCATTGTTTCTGTTTGAAAACCACTGCAGGATTTATATAAACTTAGAGACATAGCAGAGAGACAGATAGAGGTAGATACAGATACAGATATATAGATACATGTCTAACAAAGAAAAGCCAGTTTCCTCAGTGCCAAAGATAGAGAAGAGTCCAAGAGTTCAGTTCCGAAGGTACAGTGATTCCTCCTCTCACATCAAGTAAGACACTTTCGTTGCTGATGCTCTGTACCAACTTTTCCCTGTGGTACCAACTGTTCTCGGCAGGCTGAAACTGAGTATTTCGGGGCACTTGTGAACCGGACAAGCATCAACAAGCATAAGTACCTAGAGACAGACATTCTTGTAGAAAAGATATACATCTCGAAATCTGGAAAATAAAGTAAAAATTAAAATCACTCTAAGTTCCTACTGTCCTTTTCCAAGATTTCTTAGGTATCTTTCCATGCACCAGGACTCTGAAATATATTGCAGCAGAGATGAAAGAAAGTTAAAGATTTCTAAATAAATTACAATGAATAAATCCAGATTTAGTTTAAGCCATGATGTAGAGGCAACAGTGGGTGTTTTAGAGTATGTGGTCGTAGACAATGGATCCTCCTTAACATGGGAAAAATAAAAGTGCTTATCTCAAAGAGTGTTGTGACAACGAAATTAAATGTGTATGTAAATCACCTGGCATTAATCCTAACTCCCTGTACCTCAAAGCTGGTGTGCACAAAAGAAAATGGCTACTAAGGAAACCTAGCCCATCACCCAGTATATGGATTGAAAAACTTCACATTGCAAATTTGGAGATACTCACTTTTGCAATGGTTATATTTATTAAAACTAAATATCCAGGGGCACCTGGGTGGCTCAGTCGGTTGAACATCCAACTTCAGCTCAGGTCATGATCTAACAGATCCCGAGTTCTAGCCCTGCATCAGTCTCTGTGGTGACAGCTCAGAGCCTGGAGCCTGATTTAGACTTTGTGTCTCCTTCTCTCTGCCCCTCCCCTGCTTTCTCGCTCTCTCTCTTTCTCTCTCTCTCTCTCAAAAATAAACAAACTTTTAAAATTTTTAAATAAATAAATATCCAAATATTTGGATTCATGCTTTTTAAGCATGTTAAGTCCGAGAAAAGCATCGGTCATTGGCACATCAGCAGCTAGTTTGCAAACTGCAACCTATGATGTGGTTGTAAGAACAGCATTCCTGTTCTTTCCATCCTTCTCTTCTCATTTTCTTAACATCTCCAGGCTCTCATTCTGTAATTGTATTGTTGCTTCATCTGTATACTTTTTGTGTGTTTTTCTTATCCCTCTTAGTCCTTTATACTTATGTTTTAAACTTCCTCTCTAGTTCCTTTCTTACTACCCGACATTTTCCCCCTCATTTTTATTCCCTGTTTAATCTTCTTCTGTCCTTTTTTGCATTTGCATTTTCTCATGTTCACATTTAGTCTGTAGCACTTTCTAGTAAAACCAGTGACTGTAAAATTTTCTGACCATCTTATATTCAGGTTCATGATACCTATCCATTTCTGAAATTTATCATCCTAGAAGTCCCTTCCCAAAGTGATGCTGATAATAGTAACACAACCAGAAATGTTAGTGAATGTATGAATTTTGAGAACAAGACAGTAATATTTCTATAAGCTGTTTGTTTTTTTCCAGTATTAATCAGATTCACATTTGAAATGGTATTTCAGTACCAGGTGCCTCATAAGTGCTCAACAAATGTTTGCTGCTCAAATTTGACTTACATTAATCAACTGTTTCCTTCATGTGGATTTATTTGATTTTCCCAACAACCTTCTTCTATTAGGTAAGACATGTTACATCATGTGCTTTATAGGGATAAGGAAATGGATGGTGGAGAGATACATGATTGACTTAAGACCGTCTGATTGCTCAGCCAAACCTAGAACTCAGGTTTCCTAATTCCAAATCATATGTTAGACCTCCATGCCCCCTGCTCACCATGCTGCTGCCCTCTGCGTTTGTGGCCATCATCCTGCCCAGTGGTCCCACTGTTGTGATTCCAGGTTAGAATCTTCTGCTCTGGGACCCAGGGCACTACTAAGTATTACCATCCCTTACTACTCCTTGATCCACCCAGTAATCCTAAAAAAAAAAAAAAAAAAAAAAAAAAAAAATGTTGGGGACCAACCTGCTAAGATATTAGGAACACCAACTGCAATCACAAAAGCTACCATTAACTGAGTGCCCACCATGTGCCAACCTATGTGGTTTTCATGGATTAGTTCACGTATTCCACCGTACATGCAACTTAAAGTAAATATAATAGAGTTCCCTAAATAATATCTATGTCTCATCAAACTCACCAGAGCTGTTCTGCAGAGAAAATGTATCTGCTCATATGAAAAGAAGAAGCAAAGTCCTTAGAAGATTAAAATAAAATCAAAGTGGAACCCACAGATCTGGTCCTTCCCTTCTCTGCAATAAGTCGCCAGTCTATACCATTCACCTTGCAGATGGACTAGCCCCAAACCAGCATCAAGCTAGGGCATGATGAAAGTACATCTTTATTTTTAAGATTGGCTCACTATTTCTCCTAAATACTAAAGGTCTTCTTTCCATAGAGAGGCACAATTTCTCCTCAAGGTTATCTGTAAACCCTCCCTGTAAGACCCTCCTATTTATCTCTATTAACTGTTGGGGCTTTATCAGCTGATCATAGCAGAATTGAGGAGAGTAAAATAACGAAATCCTGTGTCTAGGAAGAAGAAATACTAGTGCAGACATTGTATCAATTAAGCAGGAAAAAAAAATCTCTTTGCCAAATAAATCCCAAAGAAAAGAAGACAGTCATTACAATAATAATAATTACTATTATTACTAATACGAAAAGAGAAAAGCTTGGTTCTAAGTTCACTGAAAAGTTTCCCTTCAGTCTTGAATGATTCTTCTCTAGAGCCTCCCAGGAGCGCAAGCCTATAATTTTAATTATATCTTGGCATTCTCATAAAGCAAACAGCCTGCTCAGGTAGTATTTATTACCTGTTAGGAAGAATACTTATGAATATGCTTCACAAATTTCAACTGCAGCGATCTGCAATGGGGCTTTTCAAGGACAGAAGGGGTGAGCTGCAATACATGTAGGAGAAAAGTTGCTCATTAAGGGAAGGTTTGTTATCCAGCAACGTATAATTAAGGTGACGGTTCCAGCTTCTGTGACAGCCAACACTCCGGTAGTTGTTTGATTGCTGCGTGGGTCAGAGATCAGCTCCCGCTACAAGATGTAGCCACATTAGTGTGTTAGTGAACAGGTTAGAAAGTAAATTACAGCTGCCTTTCTCAAGCACATTACTGTCGGTCTTCATTGTTTTGTTTTTACTGTACATCAGCAGGACTGTGGCTTCTGAAGACTTTGTGTGACAGGTTAGGCATTTTATCCTTTGAGTAAATAGTAATCATGGTGTGAAGAAAGTGGGGCATTGGAGAATTTTTCCCATTCTTTGAGAATTCCACTCTTCGTTTTTAGTTTGCTCCAAGGGCTCATTGGGGATACATATATTAAGCCCTTTAAATAGTTCATAATAAATCTTTGTCTCAGGCTGATTCTGACAGTTTTTTAAAGAGTCTTTTAAGAGAGAATCCTCAATCATTTGTTAATCCATGGGGTGATCTTCAGACTTCGGGAAAAAAATAACAGCTAGGGCTCTTGGGTAGCGAAAATACAATGTAGGAAAAAATATATAAATATGGAAAATCCCAAGAATATCACCTTACTGAGATTACTTACATGTTCTGCATGTATCTAAATGCTTTCTTTCTTCTTCCAACAAGCCAAAAGGAGAAAGGAAAATCACTGTCAAGCTGGCAAGGATTTTTATTGATAATTTTATGTTTTCGGACTTACAGGCATCTACTAAAATGTTATACTTCAAATGGTATGAGAGAGAATATTGTTTTTAAAGTAAACTAATTCTGTTGGTAAAAAGATAATTTCTTCTTTGCCCTTGTTTCCCCTTTAAGACTAATTCTGCCTTCCCCTAAATTACTTACATGCACACTGCTATTTTACCTGGTGGGAAAGAAGCATTCCACTTTCAGAGAAAGGATTGTAGATATTGGTTGTTGGGGTTGACAGAAAAACTTTGAAGGGCAAGAGGTAGCTATCAGAATAAACAGCCCTTTCTAGATTGATTCAGATATTTTAGTTTCCACTTTGGATATAAGCTAATTTTGTCAAGTCGATTAGATGCTCACAGTTTAAAAAGTATAACACAATTTGGGCACCAAAAAATAATATACAAAACTTATTGGAAGAAAGTAAAAGCAGTACTATCTACCACGTATGTAATTAATACTAATAACCATTACAATACCTGTGCATTTGTGCCATGAATGGAAACTATTCTAAAGTGTCTCTACAGAAGGAAAGAGTGCTCCATCTCCAGGGTTTTATGTGTAAATAATTTCCCGTTTCAGGGAAACTTATTTTGATGTATTTGTTTTTGCTTGTAACTGAAACGATTAGAGAAGAAACTAAAAGATGCTGGCCACAGCTTTGAGTAAAACATGAGGATAAGCATCACAACAGGGGCATTTTCTCCATATATAGGACCTGAACCTGTGGGTCACTTCTAAGACGCAGCTGTCAAAAAATACTAAGAACTTTACTAATGACATGCAGATGGAATTTGTTAGGAATAAATGCAATAATAAAATGGAGAAATGGGCAGACGACAGCCTACTGTTATAGATGGATTCATTCTCACATAAGGTCAAATAACTGAAGACCCAGATCAAGGGCAGCCATAAATACCTGGAGTCCCTGCAGTTGAGAGGATTAACCACAAAACAATTATGACAAATGCAGTCAGAGCATTCAGCTACCAGGGCAACAAAGAATATGTGGTGCAATTTTTAAAATAATTATCTGGCATTATGGAATACACAATTTAGACCCAGAAGCCATCTGATATAACGCTGAAATGTTGACATTAAAAATATCAAGTATATCAGTAGAAAGCTATACGTGAAGCAGGGAAAGGGGCAATAATGTGGTAATTAATACAAATTTGCTCTGCCCCCAGTTGGAGAAAAGGCTGCTTCTACCCCATTTTCACCATCACCATTAGCAATAGCTTTTATCTTTTTAAATTGAAGAAAAGAGGGTAATGCTACAACAAGTCTATTAATTGCACACTGTGTAAATGGAATCATTAAAAATGTCTGCTTTTTAATCTCCACCACTTGGGAAGACTATGCACAGCCTTGAAGAAAATACACAAATGACCCAACATTGAGTTCAGATATGGAAATGATGCCTCCACATGTATTATGATGCCTCCACACCTATTAGCTGACCAAGACTATAATGATGAAGACCTGTCTTCCTCACAGTAAAGCAGGGTTACTTCTACCAAAGGATGAGAAGACTTTGTTTTGGTACTGAGATGGAGTGGCGGTCATTGAAACTTATCGGAATCATAAGCAAAAAGAAGATTTGCTTAATTATAAGATGTCAAAATAGGGGCACCAGGGTGGCTCAGTCAGTTAAGCTTCCGACTTCAGCTCAGGTCATGATCTCATGGTTTGTGGGTTCAAGCCCCACATCAGGCTCTGTGCTGACAGCTCAGAACCTGGAGCCTGCTTCAGATTCTGCGTCTCCCTCTCTCTCTCTCTCTCTCTGCCCCTCCCCCACTCATGCTCTGTCTCTCTTTGTCTCAAAAATAAATACACATTAAAAAAATTACAAAATAGACTTTCATTAGCAAAGTAACAGCTATAGATAATTATTGGGTTAAAGCCCATTTCTGGCTCCTCTAAATAATGTTATTAAAATATTCTCCAATAAATAAGCCTCTATCCTTTATTGATGATGGATTTTATACAGTACTTCTAACTGAAAGCTGTTTAAAAAACAACCACTTCAAGGCATGTTAGAATAAAGCCATAATAAAGTCAACAAATTTTAGCAGCTCCTATCTCTCCTATATGATAAAAAATAATAAATGAGCAGAATATATGGACTCAGAAGACATCTGTGGAGAACTGCCAACTCAGGCTCACCATTCCCCAGAACATACACACATACACACACACACATACACACACACACACACACACACTCAGGTAAATAAAAACTGGCTACTTCCAATAAGGGGTTAATATCCAACATATATAAATAACTTAAATATCTTATTATAAAAACAAACAACCCAGTTAAAAAATCAGCAGAACACTTGAGTAGCCTTTTTTCCAAAGAAGCCATCCAGATGGCCAACAGGCACATGAAAAGATGTTCAACATCACTCATCATCAGGGAAATGCAAAACAAAACCACAATGGGATATCAGCTTATACCTGTCAGAATAGCTATTATAAGCGAGATAAAACATAACAAGTGTTAGTGAAGCTGTGGAGAAAAGGGAACCCTGTGTGCTCTTGGTGGGAATGTAAATTGGTATAGCCACTATGGAAAACAGTATGGAAGTTCCTCAAAAAAGTTAAGAATAGAAATACCATACAATCTAGCAATTCTACATCTGGGTATTTATCTAAAGAAAATGAAAATATTGGGGCGCCTGGGTGGCTTAGTCGGTTAAGCGTCCGACTTTCGCTTAGGTCATGATCTCGCAGTTCGTGGGTTCGAGCCCCGCGTCGGGCTCTGTGCTGACTGCCAGCTCAGAGCCTGGAGCCTGTTTCAGCCTGTGACTCCCTCTCTCTCTGACCCTCCCCTGCTCATGCTGTCTCTCTCTCTCTCTCCTAAAAATAAATAAAAAACATTTAAAAAAAAAAAAAGAAAATGAAAATACCAATTTGAAGAGATATTTGTAGCCCTATGTTTATTGAAGCATTATTTAGGATAGCCAAGATATGGAAGCAACCCGTGTCCACCAATAAGTGAATAGATTTTTTAAAAAATGTGATACACACACCACACACACACACACACACACACACACACACACACAGAAATATTACTCAGCCATAAAAAATATATATAAATCTTTCCAATAGCATCGACATACCTAGAGGGTTCTATTAAATGAAATAAGTCAGAGAAAGGCAACTACCATATGATTTGGTTTATATGTAAAATCTAAAAATCAACAACAACAACAGAAACAGACTCATAGATACAGGAAACACACTTCTGGGTTACCAGAGCAGGGAGGGGTTGGAGGGAAGGCACATCAACTGAAGAAGATTCGGAGGTACAGTCTTCCAGTTTTAAAATAAGTCATGCGAATGAAGATTCCAACATAGGGAACAGAGTCAGTAATATTGTAGTAACTTTGTGTGGTGACAGATATGACTAGCCTTATCATGGAGATCATTTCATAATATATAAAAATATTCAGTCACTATGATGTACACTTGAAACTAATGGGATGCTATGTCAATTATACTTCCATTTTTTTTTAAATGGTCTTTATGTTAGACCCCACACCTGAGCAGGCAAATTTGGAAAAGCCACATATTTATACCAACATTCACTTGAATTTTCAATTATTGCTTAGTTCTCTAACACTCTCCAGTGGAAACTTCCACCCATTCAGAACTTTTTCTCTGTCACAAATGTATCTCAGGCCAATCTAAACTCCTTCATTCTTCACTCCTGTTAATCACATGACGGCTCTCATGCAAAACCCTTCCTCTGTGTGCACAAAGTCCTCATTCTTCTAGGGACAGAGTGACTGGATATAGCTAATAAAAATGCAGTACTCTTAATTAAATTTGAAATTTGTATGAAATATTCGGGTCATACTAAAAAAAAAACACAGTCATCGTTTATCTGCAATTCAAATGTAATAAGGATTCCTGTATTTTATTTGGGGATCCTAATTAGGAGTCAATTGTGCCACAGCCACCACCTTTTCCACAAGCCCTACTTCTGCCTCTGCACCCTTATTAAAATCTTTCTCTCCTGGAGGCCACTAGTCTTGAAACTCTCTCTTACTATAGGCCATGATTCCCATGCTTCCAACTCTTCAGCACCAAAGAGTTACTTTCATACTTTGTTTCCAATGCTATTTCTGCACCATTTCCCCCCAACATCTTTGCTGCAAAATTTCCTCTTAAAAAAAAAGAAGGCTCTCCTTACCTGTTCTCAGTGCCATCAGCTGTCAACATCCACATCACTCACCTGCTGTCCTGAGTGGTGTCCATTCATGCTCTGCAGTCTTCCTGTATAGCAATATCCACAAGGAGGCAACAGATGCCTGGATGAGTAAATACTCCACACACACTTCTTGACTACTAGTGCTCAAAATACTCTTTCTTTGACTTGCGCTTAGCCACCCATTGGCATAATCATACCTTGACCTGAAAAAAAAATCATGCTTCATTTTTAACATGCCAAATATCTGTATAAAAAAATGAGAAAATCTTTCTAAAATTCAACTACAACACCGTAAGTCACAAATGTGAAAACATACAGACTTCTCTATATAAAATTTAATAACATGAGGGGCACCTGGGTGACTTCATCAGTAAAGCATCCAACTCTTGATTTCAGCTCAGGTCATGATCTTACAGTTGTGAAATTGAGCCCTGCATCAGGTCTGTGCTGGGCATGGAGCCTGCTTGAGATTCTCTCTCTCTCTCTCTCTCTCTCTCCCTCTCTCTCTCTCCCTCTTTCTCTCTCCCTCTCCCTCTCTCTCTCTCCCCCTCTCCCTCTCCCTGGCTCACACTCCCTCTCAAAAAAAAACACAAAGTTTTAAAATTTAAACACATGTATTAGTGAACATCACAAAGAGAAAAGGCAATCAATGGGAAAATATTTCTAAGAAGTGTGTCAAAAATAATATCTTTAATAAATGTAAGTATCTTATTCAAATTGATAAGAAAAACACTAAAAACTCAAGTGGAGAATAGAAAACACAAATGTAGGATTCACTGGAAAAGATTAAAATGGCCAATAAATACATAATGAAAACATTTCTCAGCTTAATTAGGAATAAAAATCCAAATTAAACATGTGAGATATTTTTACATATTGCTTTTCAGAGAGACTATCTTCTCTGTATCTTCTGCTAATTTAGTATTTTTTTTTATTAAGTGAGAACATATGTTTTTAACATGGCAATCAATCTGAGTGCCATCAACCTTGTTGATAAATATAACTTTTCTTTTTTATATAGTTTATTTTTTGAGACAGAGAGAGACAGAGCATGAGTGGGGGAGGGGCAGAGAGAGAGAGAGACAGAGAATCGGAAACAGGTTCCAGGCTGTGAGCTGCCAGCACAGAACCCGATGCAGAGCTCAAACCCACGAACAGCGAGATCATGACCTGAGCCGAAGTCGGACGCTTAACCAACTGAGCCACCCAGGCACCCCATATTATAACTTTTCTGAAAGTCAATTTGTACACATTAGCTTTAAAAAAAAAAAAAAAAAAAAAAAACTCATGGCCACCTGGGTGGCTCAGTCAGTTAAGCATCTGACTTCTGTGCAAGTCATGATCACATGGTTCTACGAATTCGAGCCCCACGTTGGGCTCTCTGCTGTCAGCATGGAGTCAGCTTCGGACCCTCTGTCTCCCTCTCTCTGCCCTTCCCCAACTCGCATATGCTCACTCTCTCTCAAAAATTAAACTTTAAATTTTTTTTTCAATTAACAAAAAGCTCATGCTCTGTTACCAGGTAAAACTATTTCTAGAAATCCACCCTAAGAAATAATAGGAAGGTTGAAAAAAGATTAATTTAAAAAAAATTCATCACTTAGCAATGGAATGTTATGCAGACAGTAAAAATAGTATATTTGAAAGTAGTGTAGTAATATGGGAAAATGCAGACTCTCTGATTTCTGGGGTTTTTTTTAAAGAGCTGATTTGCAACCAAGAGCCCCAAAATCCTTTTATTCTCCAAACAGTGCCTAATGAAAGTACAACTATTATCACACAGTGAGCTATGACTAACATTAAAAAAATGTGGGAGACCTGAATGTGAGACAGGAAACCATCAAAACCCTAGAGGAGAAAGCAGGAAACAACCTCTTTGACCTCCACCGCAGCAATCTCTTACTTGACACATCCCCCAAAGCAAAGGAATCAAGAGCAAAAATAAACAACTGGGACCTCATCAAGATTAAAAGCTTCTGCACGGCAAAGGAAACAACCCACAAAACTAATAGGCAACCAACGGAATGGGAAAAGATAGTTGCAAACGACATATCAGATAAAGGGTTGATATCCAGAATCTATAAGGAACTCACCAAACTCCACACCCAAAAAACAAACAACCCAGTAAAGAAATGGGCAGAAGATATGAACAGACACTTCTCCAAAGAGGACATCCAGATGGCCAACAAACATATGAAACAATGCTCAGCATCCCTACTCATCAGGGAAATACAAATCAAAACCACACTGAGATACCACCTCACACCAGTCAGAGTGGCTAAAATGAGCAAATCAGAGAACTCTAGATGCTGGCGAGGATGTGGAGAAACGGGCACCCTCCTACACTGTTGGTGGGAATGTAAACTGGTACAGCCCCTCTGGAAAACAGTGTGGAGGTTCCTCAG